>NC_136501.1:101050250-101053282 GCF_053919585.1 Euprymna scolopes | reverse complement strand
AAACTCGTTAAACCTTGCGTCATATTTCCATTCTATGGAGGTCAGGCACCAACGAACACCCCATAAGTTTATTATACCATACTTCTTCACACTGAAACATAATTATATATACTTACGCAGATAGATATGAAAAGTCTTTATTAAAGTGTGTGCCTATTTCCATTCTATGGAGGCCAGGCGAGAATGCGAACCCCACAATTTTATACCATCCCTATTTAATTGTAAAACTTATCAAATTATGATGTACACCGATATCAAAAACAGTTGTAAACGTTTTTTTTTAATTTAATTTTATTTCCATGCATTGTTGACAAGGCGCGAACGACGAACCATAATTTTAATGAATCATTATGTCAGATCAAATATTCCTGTGTCTCGATACATATTTCATTATGTGATCACTTTTCCATAGTCAACCATATAAGAGCCTATTCGTGACCAGACACACAGACGTTCAGCTTTATATTATAGGTATATTACATTAGATTTAAGCTGTGATATCAGGAAGTAAAGATATTTAAGAAAATATTGGAAAACAACTTAAATTTCGGAGCAATAGAAATCAGGAGAGACCGAATACATTTTCAGAAAGACACATGATATGGACACTGTTTTGGAGGTAAGCATTATATTTACTAATTTATTTTATTTACGAAAGCACTATGCTAAGTTATTACCATTAAGGCTTAAGTGTTTCCTGTATAAATTATTTAACACATTGACTATGAATATTGTGAAAATATTTCCTATATAAATCTTATTCCTTCAAAATTCATTATCGGTTTGACTAAAATAAATACGTATAAGATACGTTTGAAGCTAAACACATTACAAAATAAACAGATTTATTTATATTGAAATTTATATTGAAATTTATAAATATATTTTGAATATACACTTAATCAGTATGTATGCAAAACCATCGTTTTTATCAAATAAAACAAACCCTAACGTGACTTATGCATGTCCAACGTACCGTTCCAACATTTGAAAAGACTACCGTAAACACAAAACTTCAACCAGTTCTATGCTTCAACATGGCAAAAAAATATTGACGTGTATCTTCGAAATATATTTATAAATTTCAATATAAATTCCAAACAAAGTTTATTTTAATAATGCGTTGCTTTGACTTCGAACATATCCAGTACGTATTTATTTTATTCAAACCGATAATGGAACACACACCGATACGTCAATATGTATTTGCTTTCATCCGCATCCGTTGAAGACGTATGCATCGGTCTCTCAGGTCGCAGTTTTCAGTTCTAGATGTTTATCGAGGTTGATTAGTTATAACTTGCGACATACGTATACATGAACACATTATAGAGATGTAAAAAGATGTAGATCTTTTAATGAAAACATTTTATAAAAAATTAATACATTTACGAATTAGTATTGCTTAATTATCTCTGATTACATATATGCCTCTATGTACATTTTATACGACAAAAAATTTAATAAAAATTGCCTGGTTTCCTATTTCAATTGAGGTATTAATATTTTACTTTCTGTAATGCAACGATGTTTGAGTATAACAATATGCGTGTGTGTGAGACACCGCATGCACACATGTGTGCGTGAGACCGCATGCACACATGTGTGCGTGAGACCGCATGCACACATGTGTGCGTGAGACCGCATGCACACATGTGTGCGTGAGACCGCATGCACATATATGCGTGCGTGAGACCGCATGCACATATATGCGTGCGTGAGACCGCATGCACATATGCGTGCGTGAGACCGCATGCACATATGCGTGCGTGAGACCGCATGCACATATGCGTGCGTGAGACCGCATGCACATATGTGTGCGTGAGACCGCATGCACATATGCGTGCGTGAGACCGCATGCACATATGCGTGCGTGAGACCGCATGCACATATGCGTGCGTGAGACCGCATGCACATATGCGTGCGTGAGACCGCATGCACATATGCGTGCGTGAGACCGCATGCACATATGCGTGCGTGAGACCGCATGCACATATGCGTGCGTGAGACCGCATGCACATATGCGTGCGTGAGACCGCATGCACATATGCGTGCGTGAGACCGCATGCACATATGCGTGCGTGAGACCGCATGCACATATATGCGTGCGTGAGACCGCATGCACATATATGCGTGTGTGAGACCGCATGCACATATATGTGTGTGTGAGACCGCATGCACATATATGTGTGTGTGAGACCGCATGCACATATATGTGTGTGTGAGACCGCATGCACATATATGCGTGTGTGAGACCGCATGCACATATATGCGTGTGTGAGACCGCATGCACATATATATATATGTGTGTGTGTGTGTGTGATCGCATGCACGTGCGTGTGGGTGTGTGATCGCATGCACGTGCGTGTGTGTGTGTGTGTGACCGCATGCACGTGTGTGTGTGTGTGTGACCGCATGCACGTGTGTGTGTGTGTGTGACCGCATGCACATGTGTGTGTATGAGACCGTATGCATATATACATGTGTGTGAGACCGCATGCACATATATATATGTGTGTGTGTGTGTGTGTGAGACCGCATGCACAGTTGTCTATGGATTCTAATATCGGTTAATCTTCTAATGCAAGAACGAATAATTACTGCCATTTAAAACTCTGGAGTTATTAATTTCCGATAGAAATCTGAAGGAAAGAATTCATAATAAAACCATTTAGCAAATTGTATAAAAGAATTCAGCTGAAAGATGGCAAAAGCAATTACTAATTCACAACAGGCTTCAATCTAATCAATTCAAACATAAAAGATACTGACATATATCCATATATGAATGTGTGTATTGATGACAAAATATAATTGGAGAATATAGACATAATAGCGAATATACATGAAAAATAAATTGTCAGTTCATTAGAATCCTTGAATGAAAGCTCTGAAAGCAAAGCAGTGGTAATAAATTGTCTACATTTTAAAATGGAAAATGTTTGACAACGCTAGTTTTACCTAATGTAATTTATTATATTAATTACTGTTATTGATTTTCGAGCGGGACCTGTGGAAATTCTACGGAGGGT
>NC_136501.1:100982750-101042750 GCF_053919585.1 Euprymna scolopes | reverse complement strand
ATATATTTGAAACACTATAATAAACGTCTAAGTGGTTATATAATATTACATATGATACCTGCATAAATCAATTCTAGGTTAATATACAGCGATCCAACGCGCTAGCAGTGTCTGATATAAAAATGTCTATAGCGAATGACAATGCGAAAAATGCATCTACATTCTCTCTCTCTCTCTCTCTCTCTCTCTCTCTCTCACACACACAAAGATTTTGATTCATTTATTTTTAAATTTACCTACGCATCATTGAACAGGTTAATTTCTTTCCCTCATGCACGTTGTAAAGGATCAAACTTTATCGGAATGAATGCAATTTTCTTATCTGGATGAGACCATTTATTTGTTTACATAAGTTAAGATCGTTCTTTATTTACAATATACTTTTAAAACTGTAATATCTTCAAAGTCACAGCAATCTGACAAACCGTATAGTGTGTGTTACCTCCCTCAACTTAATATTTGACAGGCGTAAATCGACTCGTGTTTTTCCGCACGCAAAGATATACATTTGTTTATGTAGTTATATTTTGACGTTTAAATTTTCGCATGTCAGTAGTTCAAACAGTAACGTCAAAAACTCGAAACCCATGATTTCGTGTCGAGTCTAGCTGATTGTACAGTAGTATTTTTTTTTTTCAACTTTTAACATTTCTATCTTGTGGGACCCAAAGAAAGCTTTATAATAATAAGTTCCAAACAGCACGAATTAAAACCTCATATTTGACTGTTTATCGCAATACAAGCCGCGCAATCTGCTATTATATCCGTATAAATATAGAGCTGAGTTGTGTTTGTTTCTCACCATATCATTTATATTAAAATACTTTTGTCTCTTTTTCTATATCTTTCTCTTCTCTTTCCTTTCCCTTTTTTTCTCTAAATAAAATGGACTCATTTTTCCCATGTGATTTTGACCTAAATAGGATTTAAAATCAAAGCATTTCATGCAAACGTAATATGCACAAACTGGATCACAATACTTGGGATTTTATAAGCCTATAACCTCTCCACTTCCTCGATAATCTTAGATCCCTATATATTTTTTCTGTTGACAGTTCAGGGCCAAAATCCGTTAAACTTGATGGAAGTGGTAAAATCTTTTCTCTCTATTAAATTCTTCCTTACCCCGCGACTACTGAACACCGTTGCCGAATCGTCTACAAAGAACAGTTACGAAGGAACACTGGTTTGACTTTTCTTTTCTTACTAGTTTCTTAAAAAAAAACTGGAATTAACCTAATCGAAGGGTGTTTTCGTTGTTGCTTAAAAAAAAAACGGATTTAACCGAATCGAAGGGTTACTTCGTAGTTGCTTAAAAAAACACGGAATTAACCGGATCGAATGGTTATTTGTCATTTTTCTCGCTTTTCGCAGTTTTATTTTGGTTTTCCGAACACGTTTTTGCATGATTTTTTTCTTTTTGTTTTTCTGATTTCTTTTATAAAGAAGTTTTACGTTTGTTCGCCGTTTTCTTTTTTTGTTGTTTTTGCCGACTTTTTTAAAAGTTTAACATCGTTTTCTTTTCTTTATTATTTATTATTTTTCATTTTTATTAACACAGGGTTATTACTTCGCTTACAGACAGCTCTAAACAACCGGGCAACACCGAGTACCCTCGCTAGTATTTTATAAATGTTTATACGATTTTTAATTAACTGGCATCGATACTCGGCATTTACTCGTTCGTATAACTAAGTTGCACATACCTTTTGGTATAGAAGCGTTGATTAATTACTTATTTTTTTATAGATTCTGATCAGATTTCACTGTTACGCTGAAGTAATGTATAAGGTTTACATTCTGCATAGATGCGTAGAATCTAAGACACAACACTTCAATCAAGGCTATAATATATATATATATATTTATATATATATATATATATATTTATATATATATATATATATATCGTTGACACACCGTCAGATAAGTTAAGCAACGTTGAGTCGGGTTAGTACTAGATGGGTGACCATTTGTGAATTTTGGGCGTTGTACATGCTCTACGCTCATGTCGGCATTTCTTACAGCCGCCCTGTATCTCAACTTACCACTAGTATGCAACAAGGTTGACGTAGGATGGCGTGGTTGGTGGCTGCGCAACACTTGCCACAGAAATTTCCCGCGCCGGCACCTATACAGGGGATATCCATTGTCTATCAAGATTGAAGGAAGCCACACAGAAATTTATGCGTGTGTGTTTGTCTACCAAAATACTCTAAATAGTTGCTCAACAAAACTGAAATTTGTAATATATGGTATTTGTACGTGCAGCATGCATTCGATGTGGCCTTTAGTCGGAAGAATAGCTGCTAAGGCGAGATAATTGAAAAAAATGGCCTTTTATTGCTATGCCCACTGTATTTTTTTCTGCACATGCGCTTATAGAAAGCTTTATATAAAATGTTATGTATGCAGTTGTTTTAGTTCAAATTATAGCAAATTCCGCATATGGTTTGTTTAAATCACTAGTATATATATGTTACGCTATAATAATCGAAATATAATTAGTTCCATAATAAATGTGAAATCTGCATAACTTAAAATATATAACTGTATTACACACACATACACACACATAGGTGCGTGTGTGTGTGGAGTGTTTTGTATATGTTTGTTTAGCAATATTTACTTCGAAACGCTGTTATTTATATTTTTCCCTACCTTAGCGTTTTTAAGGAGTTTTAAGCTCGTGTTATATATATATATGTATAAATCAGTCGCTCTAATTTTTATGGGACGTTTTTATTTTAAAATATTTTTACATGCATAAAAGTATTATATAGGAATTTATGGGCATTCCTGCTCCTAGCTTACAACCATTGCCAGCATAGGTTAGTATCGAATTCATATATGCGTGTTGTAAGTGAAAGTTAGAAAGACACCCGATAACGGTTAGTGATAACGTTAAGAGTAATTGTTTCCAAACGATTACTTGCTTAGCCGGCTTTAACGCTTATAACGTAAACTAGAACGCCTCGTCCTCTCTCTCTATGAATACATACTCACATAAGTTTGTTTTTTGTGTAGTGATATTATTAAAATACCTTTTCTTTTTGGTTTAAAATGAAATGCAACTTTGTTTTAAGAGTCGTGGAATTTGCCACGTGAAGGTGGAACAGCATTGAATATATGCATCCGTAACGTTATACTGTTGGTTCATGTTTTTAATTTTTCACTAACATTTGCTGTTCGTTTTCTTTTCAAGTTAAACAACTAGACCATTACTTTTCCATGTTTAAGCTTAAACATATTGCTCTTCATGCTCGCATTTTTCTATTGTAATATATATATATATATATATATATGCACACACCATTTGTTGTACAAAATCTAATGGATAAACATCTGAATTTGGTGGGGACAGGATATTTTTACGGAAACATAAATCGTAAAATTGCCCCTCATTAATGAAACAGCTGTAATGGACAAAGCCAGGGAATAAACGGTTATAAAAAAAAAACGCGAGCCTTGTAATCTTCAACAAAACTGCACTTATATATATATATATATATATATATATATATATATATATATCGCTGATAATATTATGGCTCCATTTTCCTGGATTAAGATTTTCGTTTGAAACAATTTACTTCAATTTTCATGCGACAGAGAAAACGTTTGCGTCCATTAAAACCTCAAAGAATGTTACCAATTTCAGAACTTTTAAAGTATACTTCGTTTTCAATATTACATTTATTAAATCACTTATGTATTTTTTTATGGTTTCTTTTTATTCTGCCTCTATTTTTCCTTTTATCTTAAATGCCTACAAGAACGTATTTTCTTTTGTATAAGTAAAACAGTTTTTATATCCAGACGGACCACCAGTTTCTCGATAGTTGTTTTTACTCTAAGATTAATAGTATATATGCAAAAATACTTTCTAAATGTAAATTTATTTTTTAACGAATTTGAATAGCCGCTACTAGGGCTAGGACAACGAAATATTGTTTTCATTGATTTTACTCTGAGAATATGTATACGGCGATATATGCTTTTATATAGTGATGTGGTTCTCGGATGATTAAATGTCTGTATCAGATATATACTCAAGTCAAAAATATAATTTGGCATAGCCCTAGTGATAATTAAGTGGGATTATCAAGATTAGTGACAAATTTCAGTCAGAATTTGATTGCCAATATAAGCAGCGCCATTCCAGATGCACTGTTGCCAGGAATTAAACGAGGCATTTTCTCATCACAAAAGCAAGATACAGGACAATGAATTGTTCCTCGAAACAAATGTCACTACTGGAAAATCTACAACAGTGTAGTAAATAATGGGCAATCAATCTCCCCACTATCCAACAATCATGAGGCTGTTTGCTCAGCAACCAAGAATGCCAACAGGCTCGGCAGTCGGTTTGCCTTCAACTACGCACTGAACCCTGCAAAACACACCCACCTTGAGTTTTCCTTTACGGACAGATGCCACATAGACATGAAAACCGCCCCTTCTCAGGTGCATGATATCATAAAATCACTTTAAAAGCATGTATAGCTGATCTCATCCCGGCTGTGCTATTAAAACAGTGCTCCGCCGAAGTAGTTCCAGTTCTCTCCAAACTTTACAAAAATTGCCTTAATGAATCTTGCTTTGTTGCCTGCTGGAAAATCGCTACTGTGGTACCAGTTTTCAAGAATTCTGGCGAAAAATCTAACCCTTAAATTATCCCCCCCCATTAGACTTCTCCCACTTTTAGCCAAACTATTGGAGTCCATAATTAACCAAGCTCTAGTCCATTACCTTACAGATGCTAAACTTTTGACCGACCAACAATATGGATTTAGGCAAGCCCGTTCCACAGCAGACCTCGTAACTGTAATCTCTGAACGGATATACTATTCACTAGACAAATCGGAGGAGGGTAGAGCGGTAATATGCTTTCTTTATCATAGTTACTCTAAATTAGAAAGGATTAATTAAAAATTAGTAAGGTTTACAATTAAAAAAACATCTAAATTGTTCATGGAATTTTTCAATAAAATATTCGATTAGTAAAAGAAATAATGTTTATCAAAATTACGCATATCCGATAAACACAAGTTATTTTTTTTTTTCAAAATTACGTATATCCGATAAACAAGTTCTTTGAGTTTTTTTCTGATCGTTTTTATTTATCGAATAGAAAAAATGAAAACAAATCGGCACAAAAAGTATTTGGATTGTTGATCCATTTTGTTTTAAATGTAAACTGAAACTTGACAAGCACAAAAAATTTTTTTCGTTGAATTATTTTCGGAATAAAGTTCATATTTTAATTCTTAGTGTATTTTAAACATCGTAAATTAATATCTGAACGTATGTACCATTCACTAGACAAATCAGGGTAGGGTAGAGATTTGGACGGAGTATGCTATGAAGATCTTCTCGGGAAAATCAGTATAAGTGGAAGAAGACATATTTAAATCCTTATTAAGAGAAAAACATCTAGGTTGTTCTCGACTGTCGTACATCTAAACAAGATGATATAAATTCGGGAGTGCCTCAAGGGCCCATTATTCCTAATATTCGTAAATAACCACCCTGACAAAATTATCTGTGAGATGGGTCTATATGCTGACGAAACCACGCTCTATAACCGACACGACAGGAAAACAAATGAACACATAGCTAAAAAAAAAAACAGCAGAAACAATAGAGAATGACCTTCAGTCTGTAGTGAAATGGGAACAAAAATAGATGGGATCATTCAATGCTGCCAAGACTAAACTTATTTCTTTCAATAATTACAAGAAACCTTCTCTACCACCAATACCAATGGCCAATGACTTTATCTAAAAGTATACCTTTTAAACTCCTCGGTCTAACGTTCACAGGGAACCTGAGTTGGAACAATTACATTGACAGCATTGCTAGGACGGCTGCAAAGAAGGTAGGTTCTCTCTGCCCAGCTAGAAAGCTACTAACGCCCGAAAGTATCCTGTACCTCTCTAAGGCTACTATTCGACCATGTATGGAGTATTGCCACATTTGGGCTAGTGCATTTGCTACTATTCGCTCCCAACCTGATGTCCTGGACTGTCATCTAAGCTTCAGCTTCTGTCCCATCGACGAAATGTTGCATCCGTCTGCCTGTTCTATATGTACTTAAACGGTGAATGCTCTGACGAACTGCAGGCACTTGTACCCCCTCAACATAAATACACCCCGACAAATAGAAAAATCCCACCCCTTCACAGATAAGATCCCTAGATGTAAGGAGCCTTCTATTCCAGTAGTTTCTTCCGCAGAACCGGTGGACTTTGGAATTCCCTTCAGGGTCGCTGCTTCCCCAATTATACTGACATGCAGAAGTTCAAGTGTAACGTGAACTAACATCTTGCTGCCCAACTCCCTACATAGTAGCCTTGTAGCTTATGTCTCTGATAGTAGCCCCCTACATCAAAGTGGCAATGTGCCTTTTTTGGGTGAAAATGTAATGAAAGTAAAAAGACTAGGATTTTTAAGAGATAGTACTCAAGTATACATAGATTGGGATGTACGATGCGTGTGTGTTTAGTACCTTGTGTGTTATTGTGATGAAGAATGACATGATCGAAATCGTGAAACAATAGCACACATGAACGCGTTGGCGATCGTGATCAGAAAATAAGTGTCACTAAGTAAGTAATTTGGTCTCGTGTCTTTATCTCGGAAACAATTACACAATTAAATGAATGAGTTTAAAATCATATAGAAGGCAAATGGAGTGCTTTAACAATGTGTCATTTGCACCTGCATGTTTTAGTAAAAACAATGATACTTCCGAGCGAAAACATTAGATAATGAGCAACGGACAGACTGAGTCTCTTATTCCGATTGGTGGACCTATTTCTTTTTACCATTCCTCGGTAAATGGCCTGTTGCTACTTGGAAGTAAAGTGTTCATTACGTCTACGAGGTACATGTGGAATTCGTATTTTATATAATGTATGCATGTTCTTAGTCAAAAATAAGGAGGCGTGTAAAGAATATAACTATATACTCCTGTGTATTAAATATTATAATGTATCAATATTCATAAAAAGGGTACCATGATATCTCATGATACAATATACGTAGGTGGTACTTGTGCACTTACAGATCTGTGCTGAAATATTATTTTGCACGGGTAGAGGAGGAGGTGTTGTACATATTTTGCACTTTAACCTTACAGTCAAATAGTAAAAGATTTCGAATCTTAAAACGTGAACATTTTTAAAAAATAGCGCGTGCCAATAAGTGCACTAGAACTACGTAGGTATATATTATTGTTTTATCAGAAAGAAAAAAAAATCTTGTTTGCATGGGACATCCTTCTGGAGGTAACCTCCGATGACCTGACAGCGGCTAAGTGGTAAATTACAGACTCATACCTGGGCGTGGTTCTTGATAAGACCTTAAACTATATCCAGTGGTGAGACGCCAGCTTGCGGGTGTTGGGGAGTGGAACCACCCTTTAATTGCCATTCCTCCTAGGTCCACTCTGATCCGGAGTGGTAGTACCTGTTAGGGTCCCAACTATGGGTTAAATAGAAACCGACTTGAAATCACCAAATATATTCTATTAAAAGATATTTCAAAATCTTTAAATTCGGCATTAAATAACATGAAAAGGGTTGATATGTTGTAAAACAACCAACCAACTATACCAGGGTGGGGACAGTTCAAGACTTGTTCCTTTCACAGAAATGATTTAACTTAATGATGCTGGCAACTTTCATGTGGTAGCTCTCGTCAGTATTAAATATCTTTCTAGTATTAAAAAAAAAATTACTAGCACAGTATCGTGAACAGGTGATCAGTTATACTCTTCTGATTCATAGGAAATAAATGAATGTTACCAATAAAGTTATAAACTTTTTTGTTGAGGTTATAATCAATTTTCGTTTCCTTTTTTGCCCCATTTATTAGCTTTATGAATGTTGTCGGTGTTTGCAATCTTGTCATCGTACGATACCGACATTTACGTACGATACCCAATTTCACCGTAAATGTGGAGTATCTGCCATCTTGTCATTGGACCATATTAATAATCTGAGGATAAGAAATATAGCGTGGTTTGCTTGAAGTATTATTTAACGGATAAAGGCTGTTTTTGAAGGCTTACAATGCAGGAAGGTACAAACGTTATGAGCAGATAAGTAAATAAATATTTTTTTTAAATTTATCTGAATGTTTTTTTAGGGCTTTTTTTCAACTGTGGATGGTATTCATCTCTTCTCTATCTTCTCTATATAAATAAAATGAACTCATTTTTCCCGCTGATTTTGACCTTAATAGGATTAAAAATCAACATATTTCATACAAATACATTATGCACAAACGGCAGAACAATATCTGAGGTTTGTTATAGGCTTATTAGTTCTCAAATTCCTCGACAATCTTAGATTTCTATACTTTTTCTGCTGAGAAGTCACGGCCAAAATCGGTTAAGATCAATGGAAGTGGTAAAATATTTTCTCTCTTAAAAATTCCTCCTCCCCCTGCCACCACTTAACACCGTTTGGAGATCGTTCACAAGGAACAGTTGAGAAGAGAACACCGGTTTGGCTTCGTAGTTCTATCATGATTTAAAATCACTAAACTAAGCTGCAGTGCTCTGTGGCGTAGTGGTTAGGGTGCTGGACAATTCACATTACATTTTCACGTTCGCGCCGACCTACCATAGTGTTTTTTTTTTTTTTTTTTTTCCTAAACAACTGGAATGGACTTTTCTTGGTGGCCGAACTGTTAACGTTGCAGATGTTGTTTTTTTTTTTTTCACACTTTATTTTCCTACTTTTACTCATGACTCCGGGTTTGATCCTTCCTACTTACCTACCATAACATTTTTTAAAACTCTCCCCCCCCCCGTCCCGGAAACAAACACTCGGGCAACGCCGGGTACCCCCGCTAGTTATTTTATAAAATACAATCCATAGTTAAAAGAAAAACAAAACCATTCAGATAAATTGTTTCTACGGGCAAGGCACTTAATGTATAGGATATTCGACCCCATGCTAAAATTTATATTTGGATTTAAAACGAAGAAGATATGTGCAAAAGTCTGAAAAGTTAAAATAAATGGTATTTGCTAGGTAAAGCTATATCTAAAATGTATATCTAAAAGTTCAAATGTGTAGACGCAAAATTGGCAGAGGAGTTTGGTAGAGTTCTCAAAGGTCAAACCGTTAAACTTTGACTCATTAACAGCGAAATTTCTGGCCGAAAAGATTAAAATATTTTCCCAAATCCCAGTACTCTGTATATCAAATTTCGAGTATGTAGACTTAAAATTGACAGTTATTGCGTAGGGAAATTCACACACACATAGATACGTTCACTTCTATAGATATACAAGCATGGGTGCCCGGCGTTTCCCGTGTGTTTGGATGTGTATGTTGAGCAAAAAAAAAGTGATAGTAGGAAGGCAAGCTTGAACCCGTTCCGCAAAGGAGGATAAGAACGGGGTAAAACGTAACATGCATGCTGTTACGACCACCGCCAAGACGGAAGCTTAATTTTTTAAAATTAAGGCTAGACAATCTAAAGGAGAGGATACCTTTAAAAAATATCGGCGAAAAAAAGTGACCCCCCTGTAGAAAAGTGCCTAGTTGAAGGGGAAGATATTAATGTTTTTAGCCAATCTTTCGGTATTTGTCGTATGAAAGGTCGACCTTAAAACGATACTGATCTTGGTAAATCCGTCACTTCTATTGTTAGTTTGTAGGCAGACATGCAGATACACATACATTTACATATTTATAACTAAAAATTTTCGACCCAAACTGATGGAAAAGCTTGCGCTATCTCTGAATACCCTTTACGTAAAATTTAAAATATGTAGACCAGAAATTGTCTAGATAATTTCGAAGAGACCGCAGAGGTAATTTTTTTTTAAACTTTGACCCCTATTATGACCCCTTAGAATTGGTTTTCGGCTCAAATAAAGTTATACAGTTAGATTCATGTCCAAGGAACCTATATCTAAAATTTCAAGTGCGAAGACCCAAAATTGTCGGAGGAGTTTGGTAGAGTTCTCAAAGGTCAAATAATTGAACTTTGGCAAGGAATTTGGCGATTAAGGAGGGAAAACACGTCACATCGATTTTCCCACACCTCAGTAATCTGTATATAAAATTTCGAGTCTGTCGACTAAAAATTGACAGTTATTGCGTAGGGAAATACACACACACACACCAACAGACACGTTCACTTATATATGTATATAGATATGTATATAGATTAGCTTTTATGAGGAATGATACACATTCTCCAAGTGATATTACATCAAGTAATAGCACGAAGCTGGAAACTCCACCAGACTAGATAAAGTGTCCTTGAATGCAGTAAAACCAAGAGACCAAAATAGAACGATAAACTGCAACATATCAAAATGCTTTATTGGAGAGGGGAAAGGCATGTTCTCAATTTCTTTACTAATTCGGTGTTTTTTGTTGTTTTTTTTATAGATATAAAGAACTTATATCAATCATTCGAATATCTATGTATCTCATAGTTTAAGTTTAAGCCCCAGGTCATGCCCCCCTTGGTTTCCGAGAAATTTGACTGAAGAAAAATAAACAAAAAAACAGCACATCTATTTATATGCACGCACGTACCTGTACGTACCTACCTACCAACGTATGTCTACGTACGTATGCAGGAACGCATCCACATATGTGCACCACGCTACATTCTCTTTCATAGATGAGTTTATTTATTAGTTGGCATTTTCCACCATAGAATTGATTTATATTCGCTATTTCATGTTTATTCTGCCGTAATTTTTTCAACCAGATTATATCAAAATAAAAACTTGATCAAACACTAAGTTCTTTTAAGATAAAAAAAAAAACTCAAGCGACTTTTAATTTCGGTTGTCTGCCCGAGTCACATTTATTAAAATATAATGACTAACATTTAAAAACAATTTCCTACATTTTCTTTTTATGGGCAAAAGTTTAAAATCACACAACTATGGACGCTGATGTCTGCCTCGCTATTTATGCGTCTCTTAATTGTTTATTTTATGTTTGAGTTGTACGTATTATACGGTGCATTAGGTGTAAATTATATTCGTGACTTCGCTAACCTTTTCTCTTTAATAAAACATCTCTTCTCTCAATTGTTAAGCTAAGACAATTAGAAAATTGTAAACAGAGGAGAAAAACAACACGAATCCAGAATAAGAAAATATCACGATGCTGTCACGGGAAACATGAAATAAAACGAAAAAAGCGCGAGAGAAAAGGAAAGATCCGAGTAGGAAAAGATAATTGCTGCTGCCAGGATGAGTGAGTTTATTTAGAATTTTTTGAAATTTAAAATAGCAATTCATGATTTAGTATTTTCTAATCACTTTATTACTATGTAGAAATTGGAAATTATTTTTACATTGTACCACCTAAAACAAGGAATTATTCTTCTTTGAACGTACGTGGCAACTATTAAGGATCGTCATGGGGAGTTGAGCAACAAGATGTGTTTTCTTTTTTTTTAATTATTAAAAAAATATGCATTTGATTGCATTCCATGAATAAAAAAAATGGAGGGAATTCCAAATCTAACAGTCCGAGAGAAGACGTTATTCGATTAAACGTCTTTCCTACGACTAGACACTTTAGCAGAAAATGCATGGGTGTTCGCTGCTTGCCAATTTTGTCAGGAATATGTACCTCGAAATGGAACATGTGCTATAAATATATCGGAGTATATTCCATATATGTACTGGCCCAGATATTAATTTTAAATAAATTTTGAAATTGTGATGCATAATATTAAGAATCATTTACGTTTAGAGAAATATTTGCGTTTTTGTTTAACATTTAAAATTATCTGAATAATCCATGAACCAAGTTAACAATATATTACCGAACATCTGTCAAACGTATGCAATGAATGACAATTGATGTAGAGAGAGACGAAGTTTGTCAATTACTTAAATGGCACCGACTAATAACCTAATGGACCCTTTTATCCCAGTTCATTTCATGAAACCATTTTCACTTAGCAGAAGGCAACACTCCTGTGACCTCTTTGAATTTCATACGATGTAATTTGTGCTTCGAAGTGTTCTTAGGTTGTGTACCTGAATACTTCAGATTATTATCGCAATCCAGTAAGTGAAGGAATCGGATTAAAGAACAGTTCGATTTTCAAAGTTCGCACATTTATTCAAGCTAAAATTACAAGTGCATTATACGATTTAATCAGCACAATCGATACGTACCTTAAACGGCGAAATGTCTATTCACATAATCTTGGAACTCCTGCATATCATTATGTTGTGTAGCCTGGGTATATATTTAAGATAACCGGGATAACTATGATGAGGGAGAGAAGACATATCACTGTTTTGGGATGCTTGGGGACTTCATATATATACTGACTGGAGATGTATACAAGTTCTTAACACAGGAGAGGAGATGCCTAATCCTCGAATGATTACACATAGCTCATTATAGATAATAATAACAATTACCTTTTCTGTTGTAACTGAATGACGACACGAGACAACACGTACAAAACATGATGGGCTTTATTTTTCGGATCGACCGGTCGAATGACGTCAGGAATTCACTAGTATCTACATGGTTTATCTTCTACCCATTCGCATATAAGGGGACCCTCCGCGGACCATGTCAACTCTTGGTTGATCAACTCTCTTCGACCGACTCGCTGCAAAATCCGAACCTATAGAACTATATGGAGAATTGTTTGTCTATGACGTCAGAAGCGTTTCAAACGTGACTAATTTCACGTGGTTATGCAGGTGTTTGTCAAAAACACATTTCTGCAAACAAAATAATCATCTAAACTATTCGGCCCTGTCGGTGGGGCATTAGAATACACCGACTTCTCCCCCCCTGCAGAGGGTAGAAGTCCCTCAATGGGGGTCCTGGATATGACCTTAAACTATATCCAGTGGTGAGGCCCCAGCTTGTGGGCTTTGGAGAGTGTGGAGCCAACCTTTAATTACTATTGCTCCCAGGTCCACTCTGACCCAGAGTAGTAGTAACTGTTAGGGTTCCAACTATGGGTTAAATAGAAACCGACTTGAAAACAACAAATATATTCTATTAAAAAAAAATTCTTCAAAATCTTTGAATTCGGCATTAAATAATCCAAAAAGGGTTAATATCCCGTAAAACAACCCACCTAACCTATTTTTTACCTAACCGATTGTTTAACAATATTAATTTTCGTTGTTCATGCTTTTACTGACATATTTAATCAGATTTCTTAAAAAAAATTAACAATAGCCTTAATTTCTCACATTAGATTTCTTAACTTTGCATATAGGGTTCGATTCTAGGCGTATCCTAATCTCATTTTCACTTATTTAATATTCTTATTTACATGGAAAGGACAGCCTTTCCCTGTAATAATTAGTCAGTGTAGCATGCGGACCAGAAAGAACAAAGTCTAGCAGTTTGGCAGGGGTGACTATTTGCATGGAATATTCTTTCGAATCTTGAAATCTCTACAGTGTAGTAACTAAAATTTGTGGTCAAATTAATAGTCCAGTTAGTAATTAGGGGGCTCTAGAATATTTTCCAGGTAACTATTTGGAATACGATATTTGTTTTGTTTTTTCCTATCCAGTTCGTATTTCCTCGTTTAACGGTGTTATTTATAATGCTATTTGATTCTTTACATATTCATTATGTAATGTACTAATTTTTAATGCCGTATCCCGTGGTTCTAAAACTTTGTCTTTGATTGAACCCAATAAACAAATGATACTGACTTGTATTTGTAATCAAGTTTAATTTGCATATGTTTGTTAGTTTTGTACATTGTCAACCTGCGATTTAAGTGTGTTCCAAATAAAAATATATAGCTATTCGTCGTTATGAAAGGATGTTGCGTCTTTCATCATATCCTTTCCGTTGAGTATACCACTTGATGCATGTACTGACACCATCGACGCGCTGTTATTTTGGCTCAACTATTTGTACACGGGATTCAATTTATCGCATCACTATTGTAATAATATTAAATATGGATTTTATTTACAAAGGAAGCACTACTTATCAAGGCCAGGAGGCGACCAGAAGAAAAGTGTGACTGAGTGAATAGTAGTTAATGAGAAAATCAAAAACCTATATACCCCCCCCCGATAGATGCCTTGAATTTTTGGTCGAAAAAAAAATATTCCCAAAGGTGTATTTTTTCACTTCGAAAATACCCTCAGAATTTTCCCAGAGTTGAATATCACGTTTTCAATTGTATATACATGTAGTCTGGAGTTGGGTAATTAAAAAAAAAACCTAAGTGTCGAAAAATAATATATATCCCCGTAAGTGCTATTTTTGGCAGTTCTGATCTTTTATCTCCCTGCAGATACGAGCAGAATTTTCCTAGGGTCAAATATTACGTATCCAGGTGTAGATGTGTGTGGTTTTGCTTTTAGCTAATTTTTAGCTAAATCTAATGCTGGGAAAAGACTATTTCTCAAAAAGCGCTATTTTGCTGCCTTTTGACCATTTTGTATTCTCTTGTGACGCAACCAAACTTTTTATTAAAAATCCGAGAATGTTACATTTTCTCCCTTGGGTAGTTGTAAGTTAATGCAAACTTTTAGAAAAAAATGTAATAAGTAGTTATTGATAATTTTCTGAACGAACAGACGAACGTGAATTCGTGTTTAAATCCGTAATCGTT
The DNA here is from genome assembly GCF_053919585.1 of Euprymna scolopes. NCBI lineage: Eukaryota > Metazoa > Mollusca > Cephalopoda > Sepiida > Sepiolidae > Euprymna > Euprymna scolopes. The sequence continues at coordinate 101,028,131 of NC_136501.1, read as the reverse complement.
AGTAGTGTGAATTTAATTAAAGGGACGACGACACAATAACTTCTTCAGCTTGGTCTTGAATGCGATCATATTGTAATCATATAGAAAGCAAGAAAATAGTTACACAAGCGTGTGATTCTAAGAAACAAGATTTGTTCATGAAATCTACTTTTAGGTTTAATTACAAATAAAACAACCAAGCTGCTTTTTAAAATAATTTCCAATTGCGATGTCCTGCACAAAGTTTTATTTTCTTACCCACTCTTGAATTGTGTCCTACAAAACAATGTGTAGCTGACATCTGTTTAAAGTCGGTATACATTTTTAGTTATAGTTTGTTTTAGGTGTAGATTCCGAACACTTAAAAGAGAATTTTGTTTTGTTTTATCGGACACTAGCATTTTATCCCGGCGTTGCCCGCGTATTTGGAGGCGTATATTGAGCAAAAAGAAAGAAAAAAAACGGTCAATTTTTAAAATTTTTACCCCTATTATGAGCCCTTAAAATTTATTGTTTAGGGCTAAAATCAAGTTAGATCCATGTCCAAGGAATCTATATCTAAAATCCCAAGTGTTTAACAAAAACTTGTAGGAGTTTGATAGTTCTAAAAGGTAAACATCGTTGAACTTTGCCCCTTTAATCGCAAAATTTCTGCCCGAAAACAAATTAGATTGACTTTCCCCAAATCTCAGTACCTTGTATATCAAATTTCGAGTTTGTAGGCTTAAAATTGGCAGTTATTGCGTAGAGAAACGGACACACACATACAGGCACTTTCACTTTTATAGATACATAGATTACCAAATTTGGAAATGTTTAATAAACTAAGTGTGGCTTTAAATCTTACGTCTGCGTTTTTTATATTAGTGTTTACAGATATCTAGCAGGATATCGACTCATGATGTGATAAACATTCCAATGATATTTGGAGAGAAATACTTTTCAAAAATCCATAAGTATTACATTTTTTGTTTGGGGAAAGATATTTTGATTTAAAAAAAAATATTTAACTTTGGTTTCGAGGTTGTCAGATAAGGGTATCATATGAAATCCGATAAAATATTTCGCATTCATGAATAGAAAATATAAAATTTCAACATGATTTGAATATTAAAAAAAATCGAACATTCAAGAGATTTGATTATTGCCGTTAGCGTATGAATCGATCCTGATGTGTAATCAATTTTATATTTTAAATGTAAATGCGATCTTGTATCGGAAAATATTTTAGCATATATTATGAAAAAAGCCTGTTATTGATTCAATTTCATAGTCATGATCATTATATTAATAATAATAATAATAATAATAATAATATTATTAATACAATATGAAAATAAAAGCCAAGTACGTCCAAGGATGGAATACTGTTGCCATATCTGGGCAGGAGCTGCTAAAAACAGCCTATCCTGCCTTGGCAGAGTACAAACTAGACTTCGTGGCTTAGTGGGGGATGCCCTTTTATCTACCCTGCAACCTCTCTCCCACAGAAGAGACGTTGCGAGCCTATCCTTGTTTTATCGTTATTTCCATGGCAGGTGCTCATCTGAACTTCAATCTCTGGTCCTCCCTCGCTAATCTTTCACGAAAAACACCCGTCTAGCTGAATCCACTGTGAAAAATTTCCCCCACTCTATATGTGCCTAAATCAAAACGCGGATTCCATGAAAAGCTTCTTTCTTAGAACTGCACGCCTGTGGAACTGTTCCGTCTGTCTGCTTCCCACCGGACTACAACTTGGATGTCTTGAAGTCCAATGTTAACAAATTACTAATAAACCGTCCCCTTAAGTAAACACTTCATCAAATCTCCACACTAACGTAATGTACTTGCAATAACCCTTATCCCTGAGTGGCTTCCGGGCCTTGATAAGTGGGGATCGCTGTAAAAAAAAATTAGGCAATAATGGCCGGAAAATACTGTGAGGTTGATTAAGATTTCATCAGATCCACATACATAGTGTTTTACTAAGTAGGATATAAATTGTACCATGAGGAAAAATAGTATATAAATATCAATCTGTATGGCTACATATCTAGGATCGTGTATATACCATTTCATACGTTTCTTATTTGCATCTTGTCTTTGACAATCAACGAATCCATCTTTTTAAAATCGATTACAGATGAAATAATATATACACACACGTGTGTGTGTGTGTGTGTGTATTGATGTAGCTCAGAAACTAGAGACTGAAGCCGGAAAGTTCAGTTTTGATAGTTTAGCTGGTAACACCCACAAAGCTATACATATATATACACACACATATGTTTTAATATCACTAACATATATAAGACTAAATATAAAAAAGAAGTGTCTCTCTGATAACAAATGCTTAATCTGCCTGAATTAAAATATATTAAAGCTTATCTGAGGACTGGGCACCCTGCTCTTGTGTGTATATATATATATATATATATATATATATATATTATATATATGACTGGTTTCTTACATATAAATCCATTCAAACTGTGACTATTAAAGAGTGCTCAATGGAAAACAGAGCTTGTATATAATCTGGTAATCATGCAAACATTATTGGTTACATATGTGCATACATATTTCAGTAAAATACCAATTCAAACAGCTAACTTCATCCGAGCAATAAATATACGATAGTGAAACGAGTAAAAATTACATATTTAAAAAAAAATCTTTAGGATAGTCAGTTGTGCTTTACGTTCTGGTAGAAAATTGGATATATACTTTTTGAATCTGAACAGTAGATGTGTTGGGGGGACGGAATCACTTTGCATCGTAATAATATCCCGGAACCGATTAACTAAAATAATTTAGTGGTCAAAAACGCGTCTAATTGGAATGTTGATATATACCTACGAGAAGTATTATAAAATAAGTAGATCTCATCAAAGAAATAGATACTGAACTCCTTACCAGAGAAGAAAAAAAACAACCATAAAAACCTAAGATACTGAAGTAACGGCGACTAGAGTATATTACTTCGGATCAAAGTGAAAACTTTTACCAATAGACAAACGCCAAGTTAATGATACCTATACCTCCCCACAGCTATAGATTACCCACATGGGGCTGTACTCTTCCTTCCCCGCCCTACGCCTAAACCCTTCCTTACATACACCTCCCTCAAAAACCCTTCTCTGGTGCTACTAGATCAGGCTGTCTATTGGCTTCCTGAGACGAAATGCACCTACACCGATTTTCTGTTTTTGTTTTCTATTCTCATTTGTAAAACTAAATTATGTTCTACAAAAACAAAACAACCCCTTTCCCCTCTTCTTTCCTTTTCCTTCCCTACTTACCAACCCCGTCGCCCCCCTTGTGTTTAGCCCCTGTTGGTAGGGCACTAGAATAAACCGACTGCCCCCCTGCAGAGAGTAAAACTCCCTCAATGGGGCAACCAGTTAGCCGTGGGTTGCTACCCGTAATGCCTTAGGACGTGATCCTGGTGATTGAGCTAAGCTAGACTTAGGTGCATAAAAGTCCAGGCACTGCAACACATTACTTCGGCCCTTACTTCGGCTAGACGGGCGGTCGGAGAGGCCCGATCCGACCAATCGGCCGGTCACGCCAAGCCCTAGCACTTACACCCAAAGTACCAACTACCACAACAAAGAAGGAAACTTAAAGGTACCCCATCTTTTTTCTTCCCCCCCCACTACAAAAAATAGGAAAACCAAGTAAGTGCTAGAAGGCAGTGGCAAGGGTCAATCAATTGGAAAGACCAGAACTCAACAGTCCATCTGAGCAAATGTATTTTTGAGGACATATTTAACAGAAAATAGAGTGCTTGAGAACTCCTTACCAAAAGAGTATATCCTCCACGTAGCCCCGTCATGATCAAGGCGAATGGGTTTCCCCCTTACTATGCCCGAATTTAGAACTCGAGGTGGTTAGGGAGCGTGGTTGATGAAAAATAACTCCCAAAACCCATGGCTGATGAAAACAAAAGCATCCCCCTCAAAATTCTTTAAAGAAACCATTCTACTCAAGCTCAGATGGAGAAAAAATGCGTATCAACGCAATGGCAAACCTACTAGAATGAACACCCTAACAACAAACTTCACGAAATCAGTCCATAAAACAAGAACAAAATACGAAACTAAACAAACGAATTCAAACTAACAAGAATAAAAATAGGCCATACTCACTTAACCCACTCATCTCCTAAAAAATCAAAATCAACCCATCTGTATACCTTGTCAAACACTACTCACAACCAAACACATTAATTGAATGTACTGATTAAAATCGATTCTACAAAGAAAACAATATTAAAGAGTTATTTGATAAAAACCAATCCCCACAACATAAACTCCAATCTTAAAAAGTTGGCCTTTATAATTTTTTTTTTAAAAAGAACCCTTTATACAACGGCCCTGGATATGATCTAAAACTATATCCGATGGTGATGGCCCACCTTGCGGAGTGTGGAGCCACCCTTTAATTGGTATTGCTCCCAGATCCACTCTGACCCGGAGTGGTAGTACCTGTAAGGTTGCCAACTTTGGATTAAATAGAATCCGACTTTATATATATATATATATATATATATATATATATATATATATATATATATACACGGTGTTTCAAAAGTCTTGGGAACATTACAAGTAATTAAAAATCGTTATGTTCCCAAGACTTTTGAAACACTATATATATATATATATATATATATATATATATAATCTCATTAAATGTCGTTCCTAAAAATACATAGATTCGGCATTAAATGACTTGAAAAATCTTGATATGCCGTAAAACAAAAACAACCAACCGAAAACCATTTTGTTCACATTCACAACGTACACACTCCCCTTTCTTTCAGAGTGTAAAACACACCCAAATATCTTGTTTTCAAATGATAGTACATATAAATATGATTTTATTAGGTGTCCTCCTTAGAAAACTAGATTGACAACTTCACAATTAATCCTTCACCCTTTTCTATTCATATAGCTCTAATTTTATTGCGCCTAAAGAGCTTATCTAGAAAATAGTTTCGATTTCTGAATGGTAAAATATGAGTAACCAATCAGGCTTTGGACGCGTATGGGAACCTACGGCCAATGAAAATTTTGGCTGATAGTGTTGATAGGATTCCACGAAGGACCAAAATAACGCCCGGTTGGATGTATGTCAAAACCTGTTGAATCTGTACTGAGGGTGGGGGATAGTTTTTTTTTAAATTGCAACATCAGCACTAGGAGGCGGGACTCAAACGGCTGTCGATGGAACGACACTCACGCTCCCAAGCAAATAACTTCAAAACGTAGACACCTTCTGGTTAGGTGATGTGCACGAGAGGCACAAATTTCTTTCTTTTTAAGAACCAGAGAAGACTTATCTGATTATTACAAAGCAGAACGTCTAGGTTTCCGGTGAAAGCCTGTTGAAACACAACGCCTGGTCACACAAAATGTTGAAAACCACTGAATATATGACAAAGTGCGAATTATATCCTCAACAACATCGCTGTTATCGCAGTCGTAAATATGCACTGCCTCGATGGGCGCTGAACATTACGACTAAAATTCCATGGCTCTTGTTTATCGCGGACAAAAGTGAATTCGGAATAGTGTTTATGTAAAATGATAACGTCCGAAGCATAAAAGGTCACATTTTAGGTGAACTACTACGGCATTTATTACTCTTTAACATTTTGAGATGAAGAAACAAAATTATCCCAACTGCTCTAAGATACCACTTACATGTTTTCAACGATTGATTATAAACAGAAGTACTTTAAGACAAGCATATTGTAGTCAGCTAGAAGGAAGACCAGTGGAAGAGTTCCATAGGTGGGCAGTTCTAAGAAAAGCTTTGTTTATGGAATGTGTTTGGATTCAAGTACAGATAGAGAGCGGGAGAAATTGTTGATAGTGGTTGTAGCTAGGCAAGCGTTTCTCATGAAAGTTTGATAAGGGGAAGGGGCCATAGATTGATGAGCACTTGCCATGAAAATAAGAGTAGAAACAGACTCGCAACTTCTTTTCTGTGGAAAAGAGTTTGTAAGGGGGGAAAAAGTGAGTTGATCCTTATGCAGAATAGTGATTTTTTTTTTGAAATTAACGCATTTCAGATGAAGACATTACGTACTTACATGCCATGTCGAAATTATAACCTCCAACAAATTAGGAAAAATGATCAAGTAGAAAAAATCCGTTTTATCGTATGTTTTAATGCTGAGGAGTTCAAACGATTAAATTAAAATGTAACGTTTTCTGTTGTCTTTACAAAAGAAGAATCGAGCCATATTTTTAGCAAAATTGTACTGGTTACATCAAACTAGTTCATTAAAATTTTAACCATTGTATAGATATATATTTCTGTATTTAAAACATTAACAGCAACTCAGCACTTACCGTTAAATTTACAAACTTTATATGTGTTAGTGCTCGATGAAAACGGTTCTCGCATCTATAATCAGTCCAGATAAGTTGTTTCCTCTATTGTAAAATCTTTATTATCCAATGTAATAACTTATCGTTTCAGTGGTAGCACTGTTTTTCAAAACTAAGTACCAATACACATTAAAAAAAAAAACTTATTTTAAGAATGGTGACCGCCACTGGCATTCATTTAATAATACACTAGTAAACTGTCTTAATATCTAGAAAACTACTTCTGATCCAAATGTAAGATGCGTGTCGTTAAAGTTAAAAAAATAAATAAATAAATAAATAAAAACTTCTTTCTTTATAATTTAATTACTTATACCAAGGCACGAAACCACATTAACGTAAAGGACTTGTATTTGAAACAAAATTTACGCCGGTAGATTAGCGGCAAGATGCATTTTAAGCATTCACTTTAAGTTCTACATGTCAGTATAATTACAGTGATCGAAGACCAGGGAAAGAACTCCGAAGTCTAGCAGGTCCAAGCAACAGATTGGGTAAAAACGTTTTCTTTGAACCTAAGGGTTTCTATAGTGTAGGGGTGGGATCTTGCGGCTTGTTAGTTGTTTTTAGATTAAGCGGGCGCAATAGATTGACGTTCTATGGGAGCACATGCCAGAAAATTCTTGTGAACCATGCACAAATTCAACATTTCGGCGATAAAACATGTTAAAGTTCATTTGCTCGTATGTGACACATTAGATAGTGATTATTTTTTCAACTATATCAAAGTGATAAAGACTAGTAACTAATGTCTAGATTTTTCAACAATACTCCATGCCTGACTGAATATTATAGAGATACATTATACTGTCTTTGCAGCACACTTGGCAATGACCTTATTTGTACTAATTCATGTGAATTTCAAGCCGAGGTGTTTGAAAGCAGTAATTTCAAGTAGTGTATCATAAGCCGTGTTAGTAAGTAGAGTGTCATGTAATTTAATATCACTGTTAAAGGCTACCATTATTCTACGGTTTGCTTCATCGATAGATTGGAGAATTCCCTTAAGCATTTAGCCATTTCCTCAATTGTTTTCATTTGGTGTCTCGCTTAAGTTCGTTATAGGGTGGTGCATTCGGCAAATACATCTATCTTGGAAAAAATTTCTTCAGGAGTGTCGTTTATGAATATCAGTAATAGCATCGACTAGCATATAAAATCTCCAGAAACAATACGTCTTATATTGATGCCGGATAATATTAAAGATTTAATATTTAACTAGCGGAACCTGTGGACATTCCACAGGACTCGTTCATATGTAATATACTGATGTTGGCATTCTGTAGATGTTCAGTGTAAATGAAGACGCTCTGATATTATTGTGGCTTTTTTGTTTAAACTGCAAAAGTATTTATCTAAGCAAGCACGAACGCCCGCTAAATCCCGGTTTTAATGTACGCGTAAATATATTTTACTTCTTGAAGACTTGATATATTATCATTGCATTAATATTCTATCGATTGTTATATTTTTCATAAGCTTTATTTGTTTCGATTCAAGCTAATTCACCCAAGTCATATAGATATATTTTTATGTTTCAAATTGCAACTTATATATATATATATATATATATATATATATATATATATATATATATAAACTTGAGATCCTTCAGCCATAATCGAAACAAAAAATTATGAAGAATTCTTAATAAAATTATTAATAAAAGATAGATTATTTAAATTACATCAGCTATAGTGGAAACCGAAACCAAAACTTACGAAGAATTCCTGGTATAATTATTTATTACAAGACATAGAATAACATAATTAAACGACCCAGATGTACGCGTGACACAATATCACACACACGCTATCGTATTAATATATAGATTATGGAATCAAAATTTGAATGATTTTTTATATTATCGAAATCAATTAAGTTTCATAACTAGCTGCTCATTTACATCGATTGAATTTAATTAAAATCTGGAGCAATAGAATCATCATGTGAAAGATTTTGTACGCATTAAGCTAAACTTACAGAAACTAATTCGAGGAATAGTGAATTTACAACGTTATTAATTTATACATTTTCATTCTGAAAACATAAAACGTGATGAATGACATGAAACTCGATTTTCTTAGGCTAGCATGTTTTTGTACGTTAAATGGTCGATCCAATAGCAATAGAAGGAATGAAAAATAAAAATTGCCAGGTACTCTTGGTTTCGATAGATGGTCAGTTAAGTGACGCACACTATGCAAATGGGACTGATGAATAACATGACCGTAGAGCTCGCGTGGGGACAAGTTCGAAGAATTATTACGTAGACTTGTGAAAGTCAGCCAGAAATAATTTTCGCGTCTGAATATTGAGTGTGTCGAGTTTTTGTGTTTGAAGTATTGACAGTGTGTCGAGTTTTTGTGTTTGAAGTATTGACAGTGTGTCGAGTTTTTGTGTTTGAAGTATTGACAGTGTGTCGATGTTTTTGTGTTTGAAGTATTGACAGTGTGTCGATGTTTTTGTGTTTGAAGTATTGACAGTGTGTCGATGTTTTTGTGTTTGAAGTATTGACAGTGTCGATGTTTTTGTGTTTGAAGTATTGACAGTGTCGATGTTTTTGTGTTTGAAGTATTGACAGTGTCGATGTTTTTGTGTTTGAAGTATTGACAGTGTCGATGTTTTTGTGTTTGAAGTATTGACAGTGTCGATGTTTTGTGTTTGAAGTATTGACAGTGTCGATGTTTTTGTGTTTGAAGTATTGACAGTGTCGATGTTTTTGTGTTTGAAGTATTGACAGTGTCGATGTTTTTGTGTTTGAAGTATTGACAGTGTCGATGTTTTTGTGTTTGAAGTATTGACAGTGTCGATGTTTTGTGTTTGAAGTATTGACAGTGTCGATGTTTTGTGTTTGAAGTATTGACAGTGTCGATGTTTTGTGTTTGAAGTATTGACAGTGTCGATGTTTTGTGTTTGAAGTATTGACTGGAGAGTGTCGATGTTTTGTGTTTGAAGTATTGACTGGAGAGTGTCGATGTTTTGTGTTTGAAGTATTGACTGGAGAGTGTCGATGTTTTGTGTTTGAAGTATTGACTGGAGAGTGTCGATGTTTTGTGTTTGAAGTATTGACTGGAGAGTGTCGATGTTTTGTGTTTGAAGTATTGACTGGAGAGTGTCGATGTTTTGTGTTTGAAGTATTGACTGGAGAGTGTCGATGTTTTGTGTTTGAAGTATTGACTGGAGAGTGTCGATGTTTTGTGTTTGAAGTATTGACTGGAGAGTGTCGATGTTTTGTGTTTGAAGTATTGACTGGAGAGTGTCGATGTTTTGTGTTTGAAGTATTGACTGGAGAGTGTCGATGTTTTGTGTTTGAAGTATTGACTGGAGAGTGTCGATGTTTTGTGTTTGAAGTATTGACTGGAGAGTGTCGATGTTTTGTGTTTGAAGTATTGACTGGAGAGTGTCGATGTTTTGTGTTTGAAGTATTGACTGGAGAGTGTCGATGTTTTGTGTTTGAAGTATTGACTGGAGAGTGTCGATGTTTTGTGTTATAAGTATTGACTGGAGAGTGTCGATGTTTTGTGTTATAAGTATTGACTGGAGAGTGTCGATGTTTTGTGTTATAAGTATTGACTGGAGAGTGTCGATGTTTTGTGTTATAAGTATTGACTGGAGAGTGTCGATGTTTTGTGTTATAAGTATTGACTGGAGAGTGTCGATGTTTTGTGTTATAAGTATTGACTGGAGAGTGTCGATGTTTTGGGTTATAAGTATTGACTGGAGAGTGTCGATGTTTTGGGTTATAAGTATTGACTGGAGAGTGTCGATGTTTTGGGTTATAAGTATTGACTGGAGAGTGTCGATGTTTTGGGTTATAAGTATTGACTGGAGAGTGTCGATGTTTTGGGTTATAAGTATTGACTGGAGAGTGTCGATGTTTTGGGTTATAAGTATTGACTGGAGAGTGTCGATGTTTTGTGTTTGAAGTATTGACTGGAGAGTGTCGAGTTTTCGTTTTTGTTATGAGTATAAAGAGTGTCGAATTTTCCAGAGAAAATGTAAGTTCGCATAAAACTGAATATTACTAGATTTAAACCACTGTATCTAATTTTGTATTTCTTAATTTATAACGATCAGTTTACTTTAGATATGAACCACTAGATAGAAATGCACGAATAGCTATTTTTTTATTTACTGGAAACGGGATACACTTAATAAATTATAAAATATATTTGGTATTCACGTTTTGATTAATAGGAATCAATCTATTTCTTTTGTATACCTCATAATGGCGTTTCTCCCCAAATCAACGAAGTTAAGTTACAATAAGTTGCTCAGTACCAATTATCGGTGCAGATTTCCGAAAAACTTATTTTGGCGGACCTCATACACTGAAATCAACGGTAGTATGTGTATTGCTTTTAATCTTTACATATGTAATATAATAAATATTTAAAAATAACTCCTATACATGAGAATGTGTATTTGCATATACATTCATAACTTTTTATCAAAAGAGATTACATGTCTAGATAAGTCTGCGTCATAAATGCCATGTATATTCTGAAATCCAACAAGCTTTAAATAGACGGATATGTCCGTTTTGTTTACGCTGAGTCTAGTTTTCTAAATTATAGCATGCAAAATTCTACTGGCTCTACTCATGCGAAATGCCAACGAAAATATTTCGACTGTCAGTTCAAATATAGATTTTCCCACGCATCTTTAGTATGTAAAAATTCTGTTTGCCTCACATTTTTCGATATTTACATACTAAATAAAACAGCGCATCGCAATAGAAATATTGAGTTAGTATGTCAACATTCAAGTCAGAATGTTTATAGGCGCATTCTGAATTTAAGCAAAGATATATTGTTAGTAATTTTAAAGTTCTTTGTGCTAATATACGGCATTATTCACGTGGACACACCGGCTCAAGTTAGATCACCAAAGTAAAGCAACTCTGAGCCTGGGGCGTACTATAATTAGTGATCAATTGGGAATTCCAGGTGCTTTATATATTATACGCTTATCTCGCCATCTTTCCAGCCATCAAACGTATCTCCTTACCATTGCACTTGAGCAGTGCCGATTCAGATCTTTTGCCTCACAATTACACGCGCAGTTATCCTAATAGGGGGTACCCATTATGTCTTGAAACTGAACGGTGAACTCGACCGATATTCGAAAACCAGGTCAAATACGATAAAGTTTAAAATTAGATAAGTTAAATGAATATACATTTCTTAATAATAACGATAAATTAAATATATGTTAAGCTCTATAATAAAATCAGTTTGTCAGTTTCATTCGCATTCACTTTCCTAGTTTGGAACAAAACTGGAATGGTGTCGTCTGTGTAGGGAGACACATTTATCGTTCCACCTGTATCTGTTACTTCCCCTTTAAGTAATTTGGATTTTTGGTGTTTTTTTTATTCTATATTTTTTAGACGTATCTTGGTTTGAGTATGTCTTTAAACGAGCGAAAATAATCTGGGTCAAATTTTCATGTATATAAAAACTTTGTACACAACTTTGTGTAATAAATATATTTTTTCCAATTCGTTTTGTGCTTTTGGATATGTTTTTCTCTTTATATTTCGTAATTCTATACGCATGTCATTAAGACGAATTTGCATATCGTTAACTCTTTCATACTAGACATCTATACTCTTTTACGTCAACTAGGTATTTATAAGTGTATTATCAATCGTGGTTGTTTAATCATCCAACAAAATCTCTGTATTCGTATTGACAAAATAACATCACATAGGACTTAATGTTTATATTGACCAAAATATCTATTTCCGAATTGTTTCCGGAAATGTTGCGAAAGCTCTGCGGAGATTGCCATTTCTGCAGTGCATTTAATACATGAGACATGAGCAGCTTTTTGCATAATGGGGTACGCACTCTAATTACCAAACTTGTAAAATTTTAATTGTTTTAAGCTGATGTATCAATCATTTGTGATAACTAGGGCTATGACAACGGAATATTATTTGATTTTTTTTTACTCTCGAGTATATATCCGACACAATTGTTAGTTTTCATGTTAACTGCGCGTCATACCGCTTCTTTGATAATATGCTGTAAACGATGCATGTCGGTTCGATAAATTTTAACTGGCAAGCTAGAATGTTAACCTGCCTTCGTTAACAATATAATTTACATTAGTATCATTTATGACAAAAAATAATTGCTGGGAAATCGGCATGGGTAAGCCTATTAACCGAATATTATTAATCGGTAACCGACCAATTTGATCAGAGGTACATCCCTTATATTAGTCATCCCGCGCAAGAGCATGACACAACATGTTTTAACTAATAATAGAATAACAATAACAAAGACTTTCGCTGGCGAGGACTACTATTGCCCGTAACCAGTTATACAGTCCTTTTGAAATTTTCATCTATTTCTCTCGTTATGTACTGAATATTAATGAAACTTATGAAATATGCTCCTTTTTTAAATGTTAAAGATTTTCTAATCAGAAAGTTTAAAAAATGTAACCCAACTTTATTTTAAAGTGTTACAACAAATTCAGATTTTCCCATTCAGCGCTGTATTAAAAAGACGGGGTTGCAAAAATGAGCTGTGATGCGAGGAGACATACAAACTGAAACAGAATATTCAGACCTGTAATAATACAAAGACGGGGTTGCAAAAATGAGTTTATGCCAGGAGAAATACGAACTGAAATAGAAAGGCTTTAAAATATAATCTTAAAAAGATAAGATACAAGCTAGAAAAACATTTCACCCAATTTAGACCCTTGATAAGCTGGGTCTGCTCCTTGTTAAATCTCGAGGATTTCAGTTATTACAGCACCACTGTTCATCTTCTGGTGGTGCTTCTATTAGGCCCACACAGTCGAAATGAAACCAATCATCGCATGTATCACATGCTATCATTGGTCTAGTATCTTCTGGTCTGTTGCAGGTTGGACAGATCCAAATTAACGTGCTCTCTCTCATTTGTGGGCCTAAGCTCACAACTTGAGAGCTTGATGGTTCCATGTCTGTTGGGCCGGGTTCCTCTGGCGGTTGAGAGAATTCTAGAGGAAAGAGATGTTTGATGGAGTGCATGTCTATAGCTCCATTCCCTGCCTTCACTTTCACCATGCGTACCAAATTATCACTTCCTCGGTTAGTTCGAGGATTTACCTAGGGACAAAAAAGGCCTAGTATTCAGAGGGCGTTTAATGAGTACTATAGCTCCTGGTTTTATCTTATCTTCAAAAGAAGAGTCGGCTAGATTCAAGGTTCGTTCTCTGAGACTCAATAAGCAGTCTTCATAACAAAGTTTTCTAAATTTTTTCAGACTGTCTTCCCGAGAACGCAGGTTTTGAATCAAGTCCCTTCATGCAAGCGGGCCCATGGTTTCCAGGTCCTCAACCGTCATTAATATTCCACGACTAACATTGGCGTTCATGAGAGTTTGGAGTTAAAATGTCCAGCTCAGACATCAGAGCATATATATGTTACTTCCCTTTGACCGTCCGACAAAATAGTTAGTAGACCAAAATAGTCTACTTTTTCTCTTCCTACAGCTTTATATAGGCAAGATTTTATGGTCTTGATAGACCTTTCCAAGCTGCCACCGTACCAAGGAGAAAACAGGGGATAGTACAATGTTAAAGGTCGTAGGAGTTGAATCGTTCTTTAAACTCATCCCTACTATCATCCGTGTGTTTATAATTCTGGCAGCAGCAGTAAATGTACGGGCATTATCCAAGTAAAAGTGAGTGGGGATTCCATTCACGTTCGTAAATCTGACAAAGGCCTGTATGAACGATTTTACAGACATATCTGGTACCAGTTCTAAATCTACTGAATGTAAAAAGGACAATGTACATTTTATAGTCGCCATCTTTCCCTTTAACATAAATATGACTGGTAAAATCCACACCAGTATGTAAAAATGGTTTGGAAAAATCCACACGCGGTGTCGGTAGGTTGGTTGGATTAGGTGTTCAGAAGGAAACAGCATTAAACCTTTTACACTTGGCACAAGTACTAACCACATTCTTAATAGGCTGTTTGGCTTGTGATATCCAGTAACCTGCTAATCTCACCTCATTTAATGTTGTGGCCAAGCCTAAATGTTGACTTCTTTGATGGCACTCCCGAATAATCAATTCTGTCAGACGATGCTTTTTTTCCTAATAAAACCGGATTTTGAACTTCATATGGGTGATATACAGATTTTTCTATTCTTCCCCTAGATCTTACAATGTCTTTGGGGTCCAGAAAGAGGTTCAAATTCTTTACCAACTTGGGCACGTTATTTCCTTCAGGATTTAATAAAGTCTAACTCTGCTGAAAAAGATTGCTTCTGCATTGTCTTAATCAGGTAGGTATTTGCTTGTAACTTGGGTCCATCACTCGCTTTTTTAATCGGTTAACAAAGATCAATGAAGTTACACTAATCAATTTACTAAGGCTATAAAATCTCTCCAGCTCGACTACAGAAGTAGCGACTTTATTCTCTGTTACATAATTCTACCGAGGGAAAAGTCCGCCCCATCTGAGCCTTAGAAAGGCAACCCAATTGATCATGGTGCCAGGAGGATTATTCCTGCCTTATCCATTCAGGCATCTCATACCTAAGAGGAAGGTTTTCTTTAAATCTGTTAATAGTTAGGCCTCTGAAGAGATCAGCCGGATTGTTAGCAGTGGGAACATACCTAAAATTCACTATTATATCAGGATCAGTTTTAATTTTTTCCGTCATTTGAGTTATGTCCTGTAATCTATGTCTTACAAATATATTTTTCGTTTGGACAAAATCAGCAAGAACCCAAGACAAAACTACCTGGGCATATGTAATCAGATAAATGTTTTTTTTTACAGTAATGTCCTTTAGGGACTGTTTAATAAAAGGGAAACATTTCACAGTTAAAGAGATAAAAGTTCCAACGTTGGGAGGGATCTTCCTTGTAGAAGAGCAATTTTTGCTTTTGCAAATACCAAGGATGATGTTCCATCCTGTACTGCATACACTGTAAACCCATATGCGGATTTAGCCGAATCACAAAAGAGAAATAATTTTGTGCCTTTTCCTTCATCTAAAACTCTCCTCGGAAAGGATAGTCAATTCCCAACAGGTCACTTGCCAGTGTTTTCCAAACAGAACACATGCTTTGAGGAACAGGATCATACCAATTCACCATTAGTTGCCAAAGTTATCTCCTTAATAAACGACCTCGCACTGTTCCATGTAAATAAATAGGCAAAGGATCTCTCTGACCATATTTTCTCTTGGTTGATGCGTTCACGTCGCATGATGGTGGTGGGACCCTTATGGGATCTTGCACAGGAACGTATAGATAACCAAAGACTTTTTCACAAGCAGAATCGAATGCTGATAAGGTTTCATCAGCCTCCATTTTCTTCTTGAGCGCTATACAGTTAGAATTATACGATTGCAAATCAAAATTTCCTTCCTGTAGACTCTCTCACAGAGGTATACAAGGCAGATATGCTTTCAGGGTTATTCTCAGTTTAAATTAGGTTATCAACATAAAAATTAGACTTCAATGCTTCTGACCACTAATCCAAAGGAAATTTGTCAGCATGGAACTTTAACACATAATTCAAAATAAAAGGGCTTGCATTGAACGCAAATATTATGGTTTTGTAACGGTAGCAATGCAAGTTTTCACCGTTCTTTAAAAAGAAACAAAATCGATTCCGATCTTTTTCGGATTCATATCGAATCATCAGAAATGCTTTTATGATATCGGCCAACAAGACATTTCTTTGTTCTGAAACGGATTATCAGTTCAACATATCGGTCATCACATTTACGCCTGGATATGCTGCTTCGTTTAATGACACAGAACCATTTTGCTTATAAGAACAGTTAAAAACTGGTCTTATCTTTGTAGTTGGCTGGTCGGTTAATTTTAACACAGCTCTACGGGGATTCCAGGTATGGTCTTTACCATTTTTAGGGGGTACAATTATTTCTTCAATAATATCTTCGTCTTTTGCTGTTGAAAAACGTAAAGGTATTTGTCATACAATTTATTTCTCAAGATCCTTTTTTTTTATCCAGAATCCGCAGAGATGCACTATAATTAGAAGGAACAGATTTAAATTTGTCCTCGTACCACTGAAGACGCATATGATATAAACCATCTTTAAATGTGATGGTATATTTAAACTGTTTCACCTTCTCTTCATCCAAGGTAGAGAACTTTTTGTCAATAGGTAATCCAATTGATTCGAGATTAAACATGTTTTCCAACCGTCGCTCAACGTTACTGTCTTTAAACCAACTATTTAGACGGTCTGGGTAACATTCCTCTGGGTGAATTACATATTTGATTCTGGAAGTCTTAAGTTGTGGCGTTCTAGCTAAAACTTCTGCATAATTTACTTTTGTTTCTTTTCGTTTCTTGATCTGGCGTTCAAAGATAAGAGTTAACATTTCCGAAAGGGGATCAATCCTTTTTGTGTTTCAAAAGTAGCTCCATACATACAAGGAATCACCTTTAGGGGTTCTAGGTACTGGATTGCGTCAATCCCTAGCACCCCATCTATAGTCAATAAGTTTGTTTGTTTTTTGTCATGAAAATGAGCGGCCAGTCCACGATTCTTCAGATTCCTAAGCTAGGAAGACCCTTTCCAGATTATAAGATAAATTTAATTTTGTCGTAAGAATTGGAAGGGTATGGGTTTTGCTAGTGAACAAATTTATATTCAAAAATATTTCTTTTACATTTTAGGACTTGTCTAAAAAGGTTTCACATCAATAATTCTATCCTTTGCTAAGGAGAGGCAATTCAGTTTTTTTTTAATTGAATAGTCCAGGTAAGTCATGACTGCCGGTGTCTAACAAGCAGATAACTTTTTCTTCCTAATCCCCTTTCACAATAAGTCCAATTATAGTAGACAGGAAAGCGTTATCACAGTCTTTAGTGCGTAGGCATGTATCAATATGCATATTACTAGTAACAGAAGAACACATGGCAGTCACGTGTCCCTTAATTTACAACGAAGACAACAAACTGTTCTAGATGTCTTCAATGGACACATATTTTCTAAGTGGGATTTTTAATACAATGAAAGTAGCCGTAGCTCTCCACACCTGCTTATTCTGGCCTCATGGGTTGTATAATTATTACAGTTGTCAGACAAATGTTCACTCGATTTACAAAAATCCCTTTTGGTCTCTGTTATCAGTTTTATTTTGAAGGTCTCGAGAGATGAGGATTGAGTGGGTGTCTTAGACTTAGGTGGCGGCCCAGATTTCACCGTCATCTTAGCAGGTGTTCTTGCAACAAGCACTTGTTTGACTATTCTCGGGGTATCCTTCAACAACACAGACAATGAAGGGTAGTAACTGCCAGTAATTCGCAGAAGTTCTACTTTTATTGCTGGTGGGATCTTCGCAAACAACACTAGCGATATTATAATTCCTCCGAACGACCTATGATAATACAAACCACAGTTGTATGAAGCCCCTATCAGCCTGGGTCTTCACAATTTTTTTCAATTCCTACAGATTCCCAGGATTATCCAACTGAAAGTCTAGCATACTCTGTATAATATCGCCTTTTATTTATTCCTCGTCCACATATTGGTCCTTTAAAAGTTTCAAGGCCATCAGGTAACTTTCTTCAGGGGGAGAAATGTTATCTATCAGTTGAAGAGCTCTGCCTTCTAATGAACATCTTAAGAAATAGTTTTTCCGTGTCCGATGTAATGGACCAGGCACAATTTTCAAATTTTACCAAAAAGTCCTTAAATGTCCTTTTAGTTGTAGTGAGGTCCCTTCAATTTTATTTTAAATGGTCTCACCTAAAATGATGATTGGGCTGCCAATTTGAAAGGTGGAGATCTATTATCAGGGGTCACCGGGTTCTCTTGATTAGGAATCGAGTCACTATCGCCATCCAACGAGGTAAACGCTGGGGTCTCGCTTTGCTCAGTCTTTCGAAGTAAACTTAGCCTTCGTCTGACATCGTATTTAAAGCGAAAGGAGGCAGTACTTAAGCTGACCAGGGTTTCTGCATAAATCCCATCCATACCAAATAAGACGACTTCCAGCTCTTCCATCCATTCCTCAATTTCCCTCTTGAAACGAGAAGGCACTTCCTCATGATTCTTTTCTTTTTCTAGTCTTTCTAGAGTAGTCAGTACATTTCTTTGCAGAAGTTTCCGTTTAAGATCAAGCTCTTCCATAGAGACTGAATCCTCCATGTTACAATTCAGGTAAAAGCCAGCAAATACTAGAATAATTCAATTCTAGAAGATAATAAAGTTTCGTTGCATTTTTGTCGGGATTATTTCCCCAACAAGAAGAGGGGGTAAGAAAAGACAGTAAGGGCTTGCAACGTAATGGTGACGTTGCTTACAAGCAGTTTTTTTTTCCTTGTAAAGGTAACAATTGACCAGTAACGTTCGCCGAACAACAGTAACGAGGTAATCAGTCTAAGAGACGCCAACCGACTAGCAAGCTAGGTAACTAGCTTCTTAATTAATCACTAACCCGTAGTGAGACAACTCCTTTTATGCATACTCTCAGTGGCGAGAATTCCAACGTGATTTCCAACGTCTATTTAACTTAGTAGTAAATAGACACCAAGTTTCTCAGTAACGGCAAACAGCAGTTCAGTGTTTTTCTTCCCTCCGACCCACTCCCGGTAACTCAAATCAATTTCAATTCTGACGAGTTTTACTTGGAAGGATATGTCCACTTGTGCGCATTCCTGGTGTCCGTAGAGCTTGGTCTAAAAGACGCAAAGATTCGTCCTATTTTCCAGCACAGCTTGTCTAAACATTAGCCAGATCTGATAATATATCGTGTACAATCATGGAACGCGCCCAGAAATAGTTTTGTTGAACCCGTTTTGGAAGGTGAACGTTTTCAATGTAAAAATACACCGAAGTTGATCGGAAAAAGTATAAATCGATCTCCCGTATGCCACAGGGAGATTCCGTTTTGAGTAACAAACAGTAGACATGTATCTTGAATGCAACGTATACCCTCTATGCCTTGTTGGTCGTTAATCAAATCGACACTAGGTGTTCTTCGGAGTAGCCAATCTTTCACGAGGAACACCCGCCTGGCTGAAACTACTGTGCAAAATTTTTCCCACTTTTTATCTGTGCCTAAATCCAAACGTAGATTCCATGAGCAAGGCTTTCTTAGAACTGCACGCCAGTGGAACTCTCTGCCGCTTGCCTGTTTCTCACGTGACTACAACTTGGACGTCTTCAAGTCCAACATAAACAAACACCTGACAAACCGCTCCCTTTAGTAAGACACTCTAGCAAAACCCCCAATACTAATGATTACTACAATACTATCTCATTGATTACTGTACACGCAATAACCCTTCTCCCCGAGTGGCCTTCGGGCCTTGATAAGTGGTGTCCCCCATGTAAAAATAAAAGTATATATTTGATGGATTCCAATGGAAAACGTATAAAATATATTTATAGCAACGAATCTATTCTACAATTATGCTATATTTAAACACATAAATGCATAATCCCATATCAGTATATTTTCTCAGTTTATATCCAAGATTATATAGAATTAATTTGAACGTGTGAATTCCTTCCGTTTCTCATGAAATCTCAAAGAAGGTACCTGGAAGTACTCTTAGATAGGTTCAGTGTCGGAATGTCTTCGATAAGCATCACTAATTGATAATCGAAATGATCCGATTAAAGAACAACGTTAACACGTTTCCCAAACTTACATCACAAGTGCATTCGAGAAGAGTGTTTACCACACAGGTCGAAAATCCCGGCGTATGAAATGTTTTTTTTTTTTTATGAGAAGGGCTTGTTCGAAACGATTTGCCGTAAGAGAACAATTGAAGAATAAGTGATTCTTGCATTGAAGTTTTATAAAATTAAAAATTCGATCTCTATAGTGCAATACAGAAAAAAATCATTATCAAAGAAATCACCGACTGTAATTAATACACACACACACACACATATGTGTGTGTATTGATTACTGCGACTGTAATTAATACACACACATATATATATATATATATATATATATATATATATATATATATAGCTTATAGCGTTAGAGGAAAAGAGTGAGCTCAATTTTATGAGTGGAGACTTATCTGGACATTATAAAGCTCAGCAAGTATTTTTAGAGCTTATATGAAGACAATAGGAGTGGGAAATGAAGTCACAGAACTATATATTAATGGATATAGATTGGTTCATTTTTTTTAATGCCTCTTCCTTTTTTTGTTCTTTTTACTTCACCCTTCACCCTCTATCCCTTAAATATAATTAATGTGTCTTGGATCTTGCCTTTAACTGTACTCCTTAATTAACTTCTAGTTATTACTATTATTTTTTTTAATTAAATTTTCACACCAAACAGGCATATTGCCACTTTGTTGTAGGAAGCTACTATAAGAGACATGAATCAAGGGTACTGCGTAGGGAGTTGGGCAGCGAGATGCCGGTTCACGTTGCACTTGAACTTCTGCATGTCAGTATAGTTGGGGAGGCAGGGAGCCGGCAGGGAATTTCAAAGTCTAGCTTTCCTGGGGAAAAACTACTGGAGAAGAAGGCTCGCTTACATCTAGGATCTCTACTGTGAAGAGGTGGGATTTAGCTGCTTGTCGGGGGGTATTTATGTCGAGGAAGCACAACTGCTTGCAGTTCATCAGAGCATTCACCGTTAAAGTACTTGTAGAAAAGGCAGAGGGATGCAACATTTCGCTGATGGGACAGGGGCTGAAGTTTAGATGACAGTTTATGACCTATCAGATTGACGACTCTCTTTTGAACCTTGTCTAGGAGTAAGAGACTAGTGGCAGATGCACCAGCCTAAATATGACAACAATACTCCATACATGAGCGAATGGTAGCCTTATTATTACTATTATTATTATTGGTAATATTATTATCGTCGTTATTGCTATTATTATCGCTATTACACCATCACGCCACTCATCCATATCCAAACCCCTATTTTTGTCCTGTTAGACACCTCCAAAGATTTTGCTACCCTATCTCTCTACCTTTTCTTCATAAAAAAGTAAACGTAGACATATTGTAACATATTACCTAACATATACTCTACATTGAAATCCAGTATTATAGCCTTATTACGACCCACCCCTTTCGCCTTAAATCACCACCATAGCATCCATCCCAAAAGTATACACTAATCCATAGTGCTGTTATCATCTCGCCTGCATCTGTAAAACAAAGGCCCCTTCATAGATACCTTACACGCCGTTAAATTAGAACCACCACACATCCAGTTAAGCTGCAACTTTGACCCTAAAACATATACTTAAGTCTATGATAAAGACGTCATACACCTTTCTGCACTACACTATATATAATACGTTCCTCCTCTGTTTAGAATTCGACCCCCCCACAACATCGTCTATAATTTAAATTTTTGATCAATTTCGTCCCTAATGAATCCAACGCTAGACGCCGCATCCCCACTGTTACCTCGCACCTTCTCTACTCTTCTGATGAGAAGCATTAGGCTTCGAAATCCATTGACATAAAGTGTCCCTTCTATCCCCCAACTAATCGATTGTATTCCCTTATTGAATAAATGAACCGATCTATATCCCCCAATATATAGTTCTGTGACTTCATTTCCCACTCCTATTGTTTCCATATATCTATATGCGCGCACACACACGTTCGCAACTATAGCGAATTTCTGTTTACACTTGAAAAAAAGTTCAAACAGAAGCCCGACATACGGGAGTGTGGGATTGCAAAAGAAACAAATTATGCCACCTGTTTAAATAAACCTGCATGGGAAAAAAATATTCCAATAATATATATATGGGGACAATTCTCAAACTATATGTTCAAGAATTCTTTATTTACAAATTTTAAATTTAGTATATAGAGTATTAACACATGTAGAAAAATTTTTATTTGTCAAAATTGAAATTATAGTACTTTATTCAGATTTGTATTTGTAAACTGTTTCTAGAAATGTAAATACACGTTTTAAAGACCATAGCAAGCTGGATGAATACTTAGCGTACTTGGCTTTCTTTGGTGTTGGTTCCGATATCAGCTAATGTATTTCTTTTACATACAAGTGAACTTTTAGGATAATACATAATACTCACATGCGCATGTCTCGGTTTCTTTCCGATTTTTTTTTTAAAATGAATACCTTTTCATACTGTGAAACGCCGGGTCCATCTTGTGTTTTATAGTGAAAGCATGAGATATTAATATACATAAGAAAATTAGTATTAATGTGAAATAAACTGTTTTTTCTTAATGCGTGAATTTCTTCCGTTTTCTATGCAGAATTGTTGAGTTAAATGTTGAAAAACATACGTATAATATATATATATATATATATATATATAAAGCTGAATGTATGTGTGTGTCTGGTCACGAATAGGCTCCTATATGGTTGACTACTTTTTAAAAAAAATCTGATTACATATAATGTAGATGTATCGAGACATAGGAATGGGTATGTTTGATCCTGCAGAACGGTGGTTCATTAAAATTGCGGGGTCTGCGTTCACGCCTGGTCCAAGTATGGAAATAAAAAAAAATTAAAAAAGTACGTTTACAAGTGTTTTTGATATAGATATACATCAGAATACTTTGATAAGTATGTA
This sequence comes from Euprymna scolopes, assembly GCF_053919585.1. Lineage (NCBI taxonomy): Eukaryota > Metazoa > Mollusca > Cephalopoda > Sepiida > Sepiolidae > Euprymna > Euprymna scolopes. The sequence goes on along the minus strand of NC_136501.1, from coordinate 101,005,200 downwards.
TTAAATTGAATATGGATGGTATAATGAAATGGTGGGGTGTGAGTTCCCGCTTGGCCTCCATAAAATAGAAATAGGTACAGACTTTAATAAAGACTTTTCATATATATCTGCATAAGTATACTTTGATAATTGTTTTAGTTTGAAGCAATATGGTATAATAAAATCATGGGGTGTTCGTTCGCGTCTGACCTCCATAGAATGGAAATATGTGGCAAGGTTTAACAAGGTGTTTCAATATAGATCCACATAGTATTGTGATAAGTGTGTCAGAGTGAACAGGTATGGTATAATAAATTATGGGGTGTATCTATTTATTTTTACTTTCATAATATTTTGCTTTCGTTTTGATACCCCCGAATTCGAAGCTATCTCTTTACAACCGTTCCTTTTCATAGCCTTTCCTATTTTACTAAATCAGAGTCCATTTACTGTAGGCTGTTTTTGAACCCAGTCAACGACGGGTACTTTTGCTAGTAATATATATATATATATATATATATATATATATATATATATATATATATATATATATATATATAGCGAAAGTGTGCGCGCGCATGTTTTCTGTATGTCCGCTAATTTTTGTTCGCTGGTCTTCTCGAGGGAGGGTAACTATATCTGACAACTGTTTATATACCCCCTAGAATTTGCGAACGCGCGTCTATATTTATTAACATCGACTTTTACACAATTGATATTTCGGCTCTTCTCGTGTTGATCTGGCTTTTTCGTATAAAACAGAAACTGATGTTTCAACTAAGGTGTTGTTCCCGGTACTCCGTGGTCTGGGTGATAAGATCAAAGTGTAATATCTGTTCCAACATATACTGCAATCAAAGATCAGATGTGGGAGCAACTCGCCATATAAGCAATCGGTTATTGGTCCATGTAGGTGACACCCTTCATACCAATTTGTTTTAAAGGTGGTCTCCACTTATCAAGGCCCGAACGCCACTCAGGGATAAGGGTTATTGTAAGTACAGTACGTTAGTGAGGATATTTATGTCTACTTAAGGAGGCGGTTCATCAGGAATTTGTTTACGTTGGACTTGAAGACATTTAGGTTATAGTCAGGAGGGAAGCTGGCAGACGGAACAGTTCCACAGGCGTGCAGTTCTAAGAAAGAAGCTTTGTTCGTGGAATCTACGTTTTGATTTAGGCATAGACAAAGAGTGGGAAAAGTTTTTTGACAGTAGATTCAGCTCGACGGGTGTTTTTCGTAAAAGATTGGCGAGGGCGGACACGAGATTGGAGTTCAGACGAGCACCTGCCATGGAAAAAAACGATAAAACAAACATAAGCTTGTAAGGTCTCTTCTGTGGGAGAGGGGCTGCAGGAAAGAGAAAAGGAAATCCCCCACTAAGCCACGAAGTCTATTTTGTACTCTGTCAAGGAAGGTTAGGCTGTTTTTAGCAGCTCCTGCCTAGATATGGCAGCAGTATTCAATCCTTGGGCGTATTTGGCTCTTTTATAGATAGAGAATTGCATCAGTAGTTAGATATCTTCTGGAGTGGTAGAAGGATCCCACCATCTTTCCAGCGACCTTCGCAACAGACTTGATATACGTGTTCCATTTCAGATAAGGAGTGAAGGTCAAGCTCAATAACTTGTCTAAACATGAGGCTTCTCTTAGACGAGAGCCATCCATTTCAATTGATGTCAGATAGGGATCAGAGGGTTGATGGTGTAAAGATAGGAGTTTGGTTTTAGATGCATTAAAGGTAACCAGCCACGTCTTTCCCCACTGAACCATTCGTTCAAGATCAGAGGAGAGAAAATCAGGGAGAGCTTTGTCATTTACAGCCTCTGATGTGTTGCCGTAGACGGTCGTGTCATCAGCATAAATGTCAATGAATGATGTATGTATGTGTTTAGGGAGATAATTGATGTAGACCAGGAAGAGAGTTGGGACCAGGATGGGCCCTTGAGAGACTCCAGGATTGATACTGCAGGCCTTAGATTTTTGTCCATCAACCACTACACTTATGAGCCTATCAGAGAGAAATGATTTAATGATAGAGAAAACATTTCCGGTTATACCGTAGCTAGGGATCTTGTGAAGTAGGCCCTTATGCCATACCTTGTCGAAGGCCTTTGATATGTCGGGCAATTGCCCTGGAAAGGAAGCCTTTGTCAAGTGATTCACTTATCCCGTGAGCTATAACCGTTAGCACATCTGCGGTAGATCTTGCAGAACGGAAACCATATTGTGTGTCACTAAGAATGTTATTTCTGCTGAGGTGGTTGACTATATCTCTGTATTTAATATGGATTCCAGCAACTTACTCATGACACACAGGAGACTTATTTGTATGTACTGAGAGGGAGATGACTTATCACCTGAGTTCTTAAATACAGGGCATACTGATGTGGTTTTCCAGGGTGTTGGAAAGCACTTCTCCTTAAGGCAACGTTTAAACCGTTTCGTAATTATGAGAGCACATTCTGGTTGAAACTTTTTTACACTATAATTGGGATGGTGTTAGGGCCAGTAGCTTTACTGGAATCAAGGGTCTTGATAAGCTTTGCCACCTCATGCACGGATATTTGTATGTTACCTCGGAGGAAATATGGGGAGTTGATGGCCTTCGTCGCATAGGATAGAGTTATCTGCAAAGTTCTGTGCAAATTGTTTGACCTTGTCTGAAGCTGACGAGATGACCTTTGTCGGTTGATAGTGGTTGGGATAGAACGCACACTTCTGTTCAGGATCCTATTTGTTATTTGCCAAAACTGGTGGGAACCAAGCCACTGATCAGGTACTTTGGATTTAACATGCTAGGCATATAGCTCTCTTGCATTTTTATTACTCTTTTACAGTGGTTGCTGGCGTTCCTGAAAGCAGCTTTAGTCTCAGTGCATCTATTACGTTGGTAGATATGGATTTCTGTGCGCGATGGCAGCAGCGCATTCTGGGGAGAACCATGGCGGGCTGATAGGTTTTTGTTGCAATTTTTTGGAAGTTATGAATCGGTCCATGCCTACAATTAGCCATTCGGCCGGGTCTGATTCTATAGAGGACACATCCTTTTTAAACATGGAATGCAGATCAGATATAAATGTGCGGAAGCTATCCGAGTCAACCATGGAGTATTTGTATACAGTACGGTTGAGGTGTACGTCTGGGGACTTATTACATTTTATTTTTATCTTAACTAATACGACGGAGTGGTCGGAGGATCCTAGAGGAGAAAGAACGGAACATGAACATAGCTCTGTTACTCAGCAGCTCCCCCTCCCCTTCAATCTTCACACTAAAAACGGCCTTGTGCCTAATTTGCACAGTGGGGAAGTAAATAAAAGAACGTTTGGTCAATGTCGATGAAAACCGTCATATCAGAAATTACTATGATTCGGACACTCGTGATACACGTTGGGGAAACAAAACCAGACAAAGTATGGTAAAACAAAGCCAAAAAAACACCCAGCAGTTAAAATTAAGTGCGGAATTTAATATCCTTTGACCTTACTAAGTACGCCGCCGCACAACTGCAATCTGGGTGTTAATAAACGTTAAAATGAAATTCGATGCAGTACTTTCCTTTCGTAGGCGAGCGGTTTATCAAGTTTTTAACCTCAACGTTCCGGGTTCGATCCTACCAACCTACCTACCCAACACAGTTTTTAGTTTACTTTTTACATTATATTAGCTGTTTTTCTTTCCGATTTTTTTAAGTTTAACATGTGTCGGGTAGATCCCAACGTTAACACACACAAAAAAATTTTCGCGATTTTTTTTTGTTTGCTTTTGTTTGATTTTTTAATAATTTCGAGCCTATCTTCCTATCATGTTTTGTTTTGATCTACCCCCCCAATACACATATCTACTAACACCCGGGCGACGCCGGGACCCTCGCTAGTGTATATATATATATATATATATATATATAAGTGAACGTGTATGTGTGCATTTCCCTACGCAATAACAGTAACTTTTTAGTTTACAGACTCGAAATTTGGTATACTGGTTACTGAGATTTGGGAAAATCTTTGCGAGCGGTTTTCGGCCAAGAATTTGGCTTTCAAGGGGTCAAAGTTCAACGATTTGACCTTTGAGAACTCTACCAAACTCCTCCGACAATTTTGCGTCTAAACACTTGAAATTTTAGAAATGGGTTTTTTGTATATGGATCTAAATTAATAACTTGATATGAACTACAAAGAAATGTCATGGGGTCAAATTAAAAAAAAAGATGATTTTTTTGCACAGCATACACCTCCAAACACCCGGGCAATGCTGGTCACCCATGCTAGTGTATATATATATATATATATATATATATATATATATATTCACTCATATGTTTGCCATCGGGGTCGCCACTGTTTCAATCAAATCGACAGATTGCTTGCTGTCGTTGGAGACTCATGGCGGTTCACTTAGCATAAGCTTAACATGATCCGTCGCAACGTACTGCACTATAGAGGATCTTTTTTTTTTCTTTTTTTCTTAAATTATTTCTGTATGCATTTGTTTATATAAAACTTTTGCATTTAAGCAAGTCAAGTATCATACTGCAGTTGTGCACTAATCAGAAACATTTATTTTGAACGCGCCATTTTAATATTAAATAAAATTACTGTTGATTTAATATAACTCTCCTTACTTCTTCTGCTGTAATAATTGCTTGGATTACAGATTAACATGAAAAGGTCGCATATCTTGGTGTAATTAGGCTTGTCTCAAAAATTATGATGCATTTGTGATGTTAGGCTCTGTAGAATGTTAACTTTGGTTAAAATCGCTTGTTTTTTTTGTCAGATTTTTTTTTCAATATTTACTGAAGATCTTCTGATATAACGCCTATTTAACAACATTGACGGCACATCAAATACTTCCGTGTGAAATTTTATAAAATCGGCATAGCTGTTTTGAGTTCCATAGTGATCAGACAAACGAGAGCAACGTTGATTTTTATCAGGTTGTAGAGATAGATATATACCATCGAAGGTAACGTGTAAGTTCCCTCACGTAAAAAAATAACCAAAACATATGTACGTCTAAAAAATACATTATTTCTGAATATGACCTAGCTCTGTCGAGGGCGCCCGTGCAACTAAATTTATTCATAATCTTAAATAAAAAAAAATAAAGTAGCAACCAGCGATAGATGATAAGTCCTGGTTTATTAGATTCGTTTCTGTTCTAAGTAATTTACTGAAGACACAAGGGAAGTGCAATGGTTACTTAATCATATATTATCATGCTTTCTCCAGAACACAGGGTCCCACATGTGTAATTCCATTTGCATCGACTTCCAAACAACTTAATTTTGCGGATCTTTATAACAAAAGATCAAATTTTATGTAAATTTAAAATTTATTTTGGAAATTAATGGTATGTGTGTGTGTGGGGGGGAGACAAAATAAATATCGTTTGCAATATATTTATTGGACTTAAACAAAATTATTTTTGTTCATGGGATATATTCTCCCCATATATACATTTGCAAACATTTAAAAAAAAATCAGATTGAGAATACTAAACTCACGCCTGCAGAAGCCTAGCAGCTATTTTTACATAATATAAGGTGATAACTAATCCGAGTGAATCTTTTATATAAATACATGCACAAAAAATAAGTAAAAAAATTATTGTAATGAATTAACTAATGGTTTTAATACATATCAGCTGTTTTGCCTTTTTTACAATGGACTTGGTTGAAAAGACCCTGACTTATTCCCCTTACTTCTACAGATGGTTATTACACACACAAATTAGAATACAAAACGAATTATTATAACTGGCTCAAAACTAAGGATTGCATTTTTTGTTAAATATGATTAAAACTCAGATCTTAATGCACGTTTTTATTTTGTAAATCCATTTTAGTAAGAAAATTTGATATTTAAAGCATAATTAAAAACAAATGTAAATAATTTTGCGTTCCAATAATTAAAGTAACGAGATAAACAAAATGAAAATAATAAAACGATTTGTGCTTTTTTTTATTCCCTAGGTGTTGTCGTTTATATCAAAGATAATAAAATCCATTCTAATTCGTAGAATCTATTTTTCTTCACCGAATTTTAAAGATTTGTTTTCAAATATGTTAAGGAATGGGGAACAGACGTTGCAGGAAAAATAACAAATAGCAATCTTCTGATCAAGAATATAGTGCGACCTTTTTCAAAATAAGTATTTCAAAACATCTATAGAAGAGAACATAGATATAACTAAATTAATGTCTTCATAGAAAAAAACTATTCAAACATGGAAAATATACATTTTTTGTGATGTCAAGCTGTATAAGAGGTTAAGCTGTATAAGAGGTTAAGCTGTATAAGAGGTTAAGCTGTATAAGGGGTTAAGCTGTATAAGGGGTTAAGCTGTATAAGGGGTTAAGCTGTATAAGGGGTTAAGCTGTATAAGGGGTTAAGCTGTATAAGGGGTTAAGCTGTATAAGGGGTAAAGCTGTATAAGGGGTAAAGCTGTATAAGGGGTAAAGCTGTATAAGGGGTAAAGCTGTATAAGGGGTAAAGCTGTATAAGGGGTAAAGCTGTATAAGGGGTTAACTTCAATGTCGCTATATATCAAAATACTAGACTACCCGTGACCCGTTGGGTCAGTATGTTATATTAGCTATGGAATCCATGTATGAGCGAGCGTGACACTTGTGACGTAAAGAAATTTTTTTTGACATAATAGAAACACCTATGAAAGTATATTAAAATGAAAAAGAGTATAGATAGGTTTCTATGAGTTGTTCGGTTTATTATAATTGATTATTTTGGAAAAAAAATAGTTACTGCATTAGAAGTAGTTGTTCATACTTATAGGTAAATGTGCACTGAACAGATGCCATAATACTTATAGCTAAATTCAAATTCTGATATATCTGCTTTTTTATTACATCGTTCATGTCTGTATTACGTTTAAGTTATTTAAAATCCGACTCTTCCAATGTTTAATAATAATTTCGAAATAATAATTTCGAAATAATAACGTTAATATTTCAGCGTCCCAATTGATCTTTTGTTTGTTTGCTTTTTGCGTTTAAAGATCCAAATAAACAATTGTTAATCCCGTCTGCCTTTTTTATTACATCGTTCATGTCTGTATTACGTTTAAGTTATTTTAAACCCCACTCTTCCCATGTTAAATACTAATTTTGAAATAACGTTAATATTTCAGTGAGAAAGTCAAAATCTGCAAAAGGATCAATTTGTGTTTATTTTTTACGTTGTTATCGGTTAATGTTTATGCGCGCGCATGCGCAACCGGATGTCGTAAATTGGAAAGTGGTTACATGCATCGTTACAAGGTAATTTGAGTTGTATAATTATATAGATATTAAATAAGGGGTGTAGTGACAACTGTAACAGCTAAATCATGAACTAGTAAAAACACATGAATATTAGTGTAACAAATTATAAACCAATACTTTGCATGATTCATCTTATAATTGTGTTTCTCAAAGCGTCAAGTGTTATTTGAACTAAATGGGTGATAAGTCATTGGGTACTTGTAGGAGGAACACGTCATGGTGTCAACATCCCTAAATAAGTGCGTTCCTGGCAAAGATTGAATTCCAACATTGCAAACCGATTTTGCCATCCGTATCTCTAACCATATAGCAACCCTCCCATTCCGCTTGTTTCTGCTGATTTGCAGTTTACTGGATAATAATGATTTACTCTAATTAGTAAGTGTATTTGTTCTAAGCGGTGTATTTGTAGTGATGTTAAGAACCCGTTAACGTTGGTCCATCTGACAACAAAGAAAATGCACATACCTAATCACAATTATCGTAAATAAGAAAACAAAACTCTACTGGGCAGGAATAAAAGTGGGTCGTTTTTATATAAACATATAAACTTATTAAACATTTCGTAGTTATGTAGAGAAAATCGTGGCGGGCACAAATTGCGTTTATCATTATACTGATGTAGTATAAAGTGCAGTTCACTGTTGTTGTAGAAATGCAAATGCCCTTATATTGAATTTATGAATCAAACGTTTTTGCTATATTGCATGACGGGAACGGTCTACTAAATTCTATTTTCTTTTCACAGTCTAGTGAAGGAACCAAACTGCTTATAATAATTATATATACACATGGAATATGGTTTACGATTAGAACGAATCTATATAAAGATATCACGCTCTTAATTGTACCACCATTTTATAAAGGGGCCCCTAAAAATGGGTCAGTATGTGATATATATCGCATAGTATAGAGTGGTATACTGACCACATTATACCACTCTATACAAGGATAAACATGGCACCCGGATACCATGAATTCATATATTTTCATTGTATCTTATTTCATTTATTTTCTTTATCTATACCACCTAAAAAGATGTAATTATTTTTAAATACATTTTCTTTGTATGTGCTAAATAGCAATATTTCGAATTAGATATGACATTAGCTAATGACTTGTCCTTTGGGTAGATGGCCCTATATCGAAAACACATGGGTTAAGGATAACAATCTGAACTGTATTTGTAATTCAAACCAACATTTTGTTCTGAAAAAGTTTTTTTTTTCTGTATTAAATCAAAATATATACATCAAGTGTGTGTGTGTGTATATATATATATATATATATATATATATATATATATATATGGGTCAGCGGTAAGGGGTTTAGCCTCATTACTATGGGGTCCCGATTTCGAATCACACTAGATTCCGCAACTCTGAGTCGTAGACGACGAAACACGTGTCAGTGGATAATTAATTTAAATATATATATATACTTCTCCCCCATGTGGGGATACCAAATTGGTTAAAGGGAAATTTATTCCCAACTCGTATTTAGGTAAAAATGCACTTTTTAAAAATAATTGAATTCATTCAAAACATATTGCTAAAACCAAGACCTTTATAATCTCGAAATTGATAAACAAGTAAAATATTAAAATTTGTACAGAAAGCAAATTTAAATTTAAATTTGTGTAAATGTTTTTGTTTTTTTTCTCAGTAAACTTGGACGTAATGTTCAATTGGAAACAATGTGTTGGTGACATAAGCGAGCCGTCCGCTTTTGTTATATTTAAACTTATGCATGCCAATAGTCAGGCAAGCATGCATCAGGGAGAGGAGTTCAAATTCTAGCAGTCCACAGGAAGAGCTAATACTATGTAAAGCTTTACAACGCCTAGGGAGTTCGGCGGAGAAGTGTTTTGTTTTTGTTTTTTTTTTCGCTTACCGGGTTGGTCGAGAGTATGCACGTTGAAGGGGTGCAAGTGTGATACACTCATTGGCCACATTCAATTAAAGTCCCTGTGTTACGAGCAGTAGTGCAACATTGTATGGGTGTGATCTCGGTTAAAAGTACATGTTTTTCTTTGAACTACGATGCAAACTACTGGTAGAAAAAACATACTTCGTCCATCGGCGGAAGGTTGTTTTTTAATAATTTTCTCGTTTATAATAATCCTTGATAGATGAGAATCACCCTATGCAAGATTTTTCGCAATGCCCTCAATATGTTTGCGTTTGAGAGCTATGTTTAATGGTTAAGAGAATGTATGTGCGATAGTTTCTAAATAAACATACCACTTTTAAATGTAAGCATATTAGGGTCGGTAAAATCCCACAAATTTAGATAGAATTGCTCAATTCCATATTCGTTTTATGAAGCTTTACACGATCACTTTATTTATATACTTTGCTTAGAATGAATCCGTCTGTTTGAAATAAAGATTGAAAGCGAGAATTTTAATAATCTTGTCTTGATTATGATATTTGTAAGCGTGAAAGGGATAACCATGTTTTCCTTCTGTCTGGAATATAAAATAAATCCTCTTTTCAGGCATAATCATAAACTCAAACAATGCTACACGTTATGATTCTAATATATGTCATAATTTAGGAATTAAAAATTTGTGCTTGAAAAAGTTAAATTTCAAATATAGAAATTCTATTGTTTGCAAGACAAAGAATACGGTATAGTAAAATATATTTCCAGAACCCACGAGGTTTCGATTGTTATACATTTCCTCGCAGGAAAATATTAGCAAATATTATAAAAGGTTTGCACCTGATTTGCTAAAGGTAATAAACATAGAAAATGTAATTAAATGTTTTTAAAGTTTTAAATCATTTTAGCGACATAGAGTAAGGGAAATTGGATATTGATGCATCAATATATATATATATATATATATATATATATATATATATATATATATATATATATATATATATGCGATTATCACACCTCATGTCGAGCTCATACCCAGAAGAAATAAGGTAAACGCACTAATTTAGTGAACACGTTAACATTATTTTCCTATCCGGTAAAACCTAAAAAAAAAAAAGACGTACAAACCGCCATTTTTGCGATCAATTTAGTCAATCACCAGTTCTTTTCTTTTTTCTTTCATAAACCCTGTCTATAAAAACAAAACCAGCAACATTAACAAAAGTGATAACTTGGAGCAATATTACAAAAACTAATAAACTATGACAAATTTAATAAACGATACACTGACCCACGGATACAATATGGAAAAATAAGCAAATACATTACACGATAATTTACACTATCAATTTTATAAGTAAAATCAATATAATCTTTTTAAACAAATTTAGTATACGAATCGTTCTCTTTTCTAATGATGACCTTCTTGGCAATTTACGAATGACGATGTATATACAACGACCATCCTTTCTAGACGATTCACACTAAACATAAGGAAATGGTAACGTTCAGCGCCATAAAACACAAAAATCAACCGAAGTAAGAAATATATTAACAACTAATACTAAAATGAAATGCCGAAAGAACTGCACACCAACATAATTAGAAACAATAATATGAATATTGATACACTAGTAGTCAACATTTGTCAATATATTATATTTCATAATTAATATTATATTAATAATTAATACGATTCTGATCAAATATTTTAGCCAACTTAAAATCCGTTTAATATATTTAGAGATAGAATTTAAATTCCTCTCACTTTGCTATCAACAGAAAAAACTAAAATTGTATGGAATAAAAAGTTAATTCAGAAGTTTACATTGTTTAACCATATATTCAAACAGAACAATTTTTAACGATATATATATATATATATATATATATATATATAAGTAATGTGATTTATAATTTAAAATTAAAAAAAAAAATTTAAAAATTTAAAAATCAGTTTCATAAGAAGGAACAACAACAAAATCAATTATCTGTACGATCGTTTCGGAAAACAATGCTTTTTATTGTGGTATACATCAAGTTATGTAGAACAATTATATATAGTTTTTTGGTAAGCAAGGTCTCCTCATCACAGTTCCTTATTTCAAAAAAAGAAAAAATTAAGATTCATCTGCCTTACTTTTAATGCTAGGTTTATTTATGGTGTCTTTTAAATTCAATAAAACCCCTCCTGCACGCTCATTCAAACATTACTGAGTTAGTTTTACTCGTTTAGAACTGATATAAAGCTAACCCGGTAACGCATTTAGCGACCAATTTTCAAACAAATATTTCCACTTTATAGGAGACCTTTTCAGTTTTATGTTAAAATAAAATATTTTCTTTGTTAAAACAAGTTATAATAAAATTGCTGATGCTCAAAATTCTTCAGAACAAGTAGGGGTTGTAAGACGTTTTTTTTATTTTTCTGATTTGCCGTTAGTTCTGATAGCAAATTATTGGTAATCGACACCTTTATAAATCATAGCGGGAATGTCGCTAGCATGCCATCTTATTTAGGTTATACAGAGTTAATAAAAGTTATGCCTTTTACCATCGCTTACGTCAGTGTCCATTAATTCTATTTTCTTTTTCTTTTGCCTATTTCTATTTTCTAAATAACATATTCCATTTGATTATTTCTGATTTAGTACATTTATGAAGTTATTTTTTTTTTTAAAAGCAAGCTTTTATCTTTACATCAACGCTCTTCTACCCAGCTGCCATCAATCGAAATGAATGGCTCTCGTTTTAGAGAGGCTTCCTGTTTTGACAAACGCCTGAGCTTGATCTTACTCCTGATCTGAAATGAACACGTATATCAAATCATTGCCAAAGTCGCTGGTAAAATGGTGGGATCCTTCTACCACTCCAGTAGATATCACACCCCTGATGCAATTTTCTACCTATATAAAAGCCCGGTTCCGCCAACGATGGAGTACTGTTGCCACATCTGGATAGGAGCTGCTAGAAGCAGCTTATCCTATCTTTACAGTTCAAAATGGTATACGTAACTTAATGGGGAATTTTTCGATTGTCGACAATGCGTATCATATTGAATACAAAAATGAAACAATTTTAATATGAAAAACTTAGGGATGATATAACAAATGCGTGCAATAATACTAATATGGTTAAGATAAAACTTAGAAAAAGTAAAATGGCTAGTTGTTAAAACTGGTAAAGAAATACAATATTAGTAAAACAAATTCCTAAGTAAAAAATATTGCAGCATTTTAATTTAACATTATTTATAAATTCTTAATGCTGCAATTTTCAAGCTATAAATGTATATTTTTATACTAGAATATATTTGTTCACTTTACCACAGCTAGTCCTCTTATTATTCTATGTTTAACCTTACCATATTACTTTTCATTCTCGCATTTTTCTATTATGTCTGTGAACTTTATACAATGAAAGAATCCCCTAGAATCTGATAAGGTCCAGGAACTGACAACGGTAATAGAAATAGGCATCTAATGGAGTGTGCAAATTGTAAAAAGTGAGCGACACTCGAATTCAAAACCCGACGATAGCCAACGAAAAGTAACATATGCTAATGAAGACGCGGTCGAATGTGAACATATAACTCATTGTCTTTAATTTAGGGAAAATAGTTGTTGAACCAGAGTCGTTTTAACCGCAGTTATGAACGAAATATGCATTTTCCGCGAACCTTGAATCGGGAAAGGAAAATGGTCGTCGTTTTTGTGTTCTGAGAACGAAGCAAACTGAAGTTTTTTTTTTTGTTCTTTTTGCTCTTTTTTTTTTTTTTGCACATCTACATTAAAAGTTTTTCGGTCGTAAAAAAAAACAGTCCTTTATTTCAACACAGGAGGTATTCCGGCTTTAAAAATAAAGTTGATGCGGCCGAAAGGAACGCGGTATTTTCCTAATGGGCAGCTTCAAGAAAAGGAAATTCTTAGACGATTCGCATCGAAGTTTAAAAATTGAAAGCATCGAGCGATGGATATATTAAACAGGTAGTGTTGAACGGAGCAAATTAAAAGCATCGAGAAATGGTCAAATTTAAATGTGATTCGGGTCTGACCTTTTTTTTCTAATCGCCGTAATATCATGGAGAATTACGATTAGACTATTTGTGTTTGACAAGCTAGTAAACTCGGGCGCTTCTTAAAAACATTTTTCGATGCTAGCGCAGTCTAGTAAATCGGACAGGTCGGAATTTACCATGCCGTTCGAATGACGATTCGACTATCTTTTTGTGTTTGGGAGCTAAAAGTGTCTAGCATTAGTTTTGAGAGCCTAGCAGAGTCTAGTCAAGTGAAGATGTCGGAATTTTCAATGTCGTTCGAATACTAGCATTGTATCTGGAGAGGATGCATTGGCTTTCTACGTAGTATTAACTAAGGTTGAAGCAATTGAAGTAAGTCGGACCTGTTCTTTTTATTTTATATTTTTTTAATTCGCATTACCGATAGGATTCGGTTAAATTAAAAAAAACAAATTGGTGTAAAAGCTATATTAATACGATTCGGTTTAATGTTAAACGTGAATTCTAAAGTCAAAGTGAAAATTTCGTAATGATGTCGATGATTTTAAATACGTATTCAAAGCCGGACCTTGCGAAAATTCGCTACGCTATGGCGAAGTTTAAATGCGCATTCTTAGATCGGGCTTTGTGATAATTTGTCGGGCTATGGAGAATTTAAAATGCACATACAACTCGAACTTTGCAAATTCGCACTTCTCTAGAATTTTTAGTGCCAATTCGAGGTTTCGACTCTGAAATTTGTAAACAGATTGATGTACGAAGTCTTAAGTTTTTGACGTGCGTTAAATTCTAGAAATGGTCAAGTTACAATTCTAGCTGATTTTTTTTTTTACGTTCTTTCGTCTGGCGACGATGAATCGGAGTCAGACGATTTACACGAGGCAGAAGTGAAAGCACTTGCTCCCGAAGAAGACCAACTTCTAAGGAGTACCCGATAAAAACGACTATCGCCAGAAGGATGCCTGTGTGATCATGAAATCTGTGAGGTTTGTAAAAAAAACTTAAAGCGAAACCCGACCGATAGGAAACAAGGAGGTGACTTATGAAAATTAAACGCGGTCGAATTGAAGTGTGTGTATATATATATATATATATATATATATATATATATATATATATATATATATATATATATATATATATAACGTTATTTCTTGTGAGATGATCGTTGATGCGGAGTCGTTTTGACCGCACGGCTGTTTCGCGTGTAAGTGACGAGACACATTTATAGAAAATGCTAGAAATGTCTGGCGCAATATCACTAGGCTACATGATACAAAAGAAACCAACTGAAACTAAAAAAAATACTAAACAGATTTTATAAAAAAAATATACGTTTTATACATAAATACTTGCAAACTCTTTTAATGTCTAACGTTCTCTTTAACGTGCTTTCTCTCCATTTTGCAATCTTTATTTTTCCTTACCGTAACCACACTTCATATACGGCTCGCTATTTGCGTTTAGCCACTATGCACTGGGTTATATAAGCACGCGCATGTTTAATGTTATAAACTATTAACACCGTCAGACATTTTAACTTATTCAATTTTTGCAAAACTGTTTAATTATGCAATAAATGTGAAACAAACATGTCCTCGAAACCATCTATTCACATCCGTTAAAGCAAATCTTTTTAAAAAGCCCTATTACCTTCCGGTAATGAATATAAATAGTTTCGTAAACTAGTTATATTATTAGCCATTCAGTTATAACTTTCTAGAGGTTCAAAGTAATTCGCAATTGTATTTTTTCAGTCGCCCGCACTGACCCGAAAGGAGCCGTTACTCAGTAGTTAGAGTACTTGGAAAAATCAATTGTAAAAGGGATATTCTACTAAAGGTTGAAGGTTCAATCCTCAGTGTGGGCGACCGAAAAATACAATTGCAAATTACGTAGGACCTTTATCCAGTCATGGCTAACGGTACTAGAGCACACTACACCCGTGAATTAAGTAAAGGGATCCGCTCGAAATTCCGTCCGAATTCCGGAGTTCCACCCAAAGATTCCCGAATTCGACAAGATACTCCTAAAGGTAGGAGGCTAGATCGACCGAAACGTTATGAAACTCACTGAAGATGAAAATAATAGTATGAGGAATTATACTCCGAATGAGTATATAATGTTATGAATTAAATTTTAAAAAATATTCATGCTGCAATATTTTTAGTTAGAACATCTTGCCTTTACTTTTCCAGTTTTAGAAATAGGTATTTTACTTTTTTATGTTGAAGCCATACCATATTACTTTTTATTCTCGCATTTTAATTGTAATCCATGATTTTCCACGCTTCCAAAAAATTCACTTGCTCCTTGTTTAATTTCAGCCTTATTTTTGCCTCCGTAAACACATGTAATAACGATGTTCGGCACTCGTCTGCTTTCAATAACCTACCCCAAATTATCCCCCTTTCATGCTTTTACTTCGTCTTTCACGTGTTTCTTTTTTCGCAAGAGCAGTGAATTAGTAGCAACACTAGTAGCTGAAGCGATGTGTTCGCTAAAAAGCGTCGCTCATCTCCTTACATTTTCTACCGATTTTGACCACCAGAAGATTCATAACTTTTGTTTTACTGACCTAAAACTATAATTTTGCAATATAGCTGTGGTGTTCTATAAACTAATAATTGTTTGAAATTTGGTCGAAAAATCATTGAGCTGTAAAGTTTTAAGCAGTTCTAAATGACTAAAACATGATTTTTCCATGCCTGGAAGGGAGTTCTGCGAATAATCTGCTGGGTTTGCTGTTATAGGGGAGTCATATTGATCCCTACACCAACCGTATTGAAAAACAACGTGGTCCAGGAATTCCGATTGTGTTAAGATTCGGGTCGGTGAAACAAGAGTACGAAGTCGTAACCCTCCTTCAAAGTAAAACCTGAGTCACTACTTGTTTTTTTTTTAACAGAATACACATTTACAACACTAACAATTTATGGAGGTAGGTAGAAGAGTAACTTGCCTTTAGTAACATTTATTTGTCATACATTTGTTTTTTTTCCTCTCACTTTTTCATACTTCTGTATTGTAGAATAACACCAATAAACGCTCTTTTACATAACTGGATAAGTTGGTTGTGTGTTGTAAATCGGTTAAAAGCGTGGTCATTGTCGGTCATTCTTTTTCAAACATTTTTTTTTAATATTCTTTTCCTTTCTATAATTAAAACTTATGTTTTCTAAATAACAAAAATAAAATGAATGACTACTTTATGTTCGTAAGTTAGTGTTAACGTCTGAAATAGGCAGTCCGGCCCACGCCACCTGATTACACCATGGTTTTACCGAAGTCTTCAGCAAATTAAGGTTCCCTTTGTGTTGACTGAAAAGCAGATTTCAAAGATATAGAGCCCTTACTTGAGACTACATCAAATACGATACACGTGAATTTTTTTTTTCTATTACTCAGTGCAAGTTGTTGTGATACCTGACAATCAAGCGATGCATTTTGCATTGTCACAGGTAGGATCAGTAGGGAGCATGAGTTTTACAGAAGCGCATCTCCGGCCTCGCTTGTTGAACACTGTGCCACTTTCAGACATGATGGAAGGCTCTTACTGCTCTTTCGATTTGTATGCAACTGGTCAACTATTAGATAGATAACAACAAAAAAACTTTTTCATGAAACGGAAATTTGATCCTGCCGTCTTTTCTAGAGGAGCAATTCAATCTGATATATATATGAGCAGTTTATAACACAAGTAAAACATCACTTTGGGAAAGGGTTAAAAACATACTTAATCTGAAAAGAAAACACTTAATAAGTGGATAGTCCTTAATCCGCAGAGTTTCGATGAAATACTTACCTTCTCATCAGAGGGTAGGAATTAGCAAAATGCGGGATCGGATTTTGCATACAAATGTATTTGATGAAACTTCAAGTAAGTCAGATTATTGATGACAAAAAGTGAAGCAGAAGGAATATGGTGATGAAAAATAGTGATTTCACGTGAATGGATAGTCTGGTGAAAGGTAAGGTATCCACTGATGGTAAAATCCAAAAATGTGAGTCCAAGGAAGTTAATTTAATTATCCATTCGCACAAGTAAAATACAAGGAAATCGCGCAATTGGAAGATGTTAAAATAATCCAAAAAGCCGAAATCCGTGGAATAATTCACATATGTACAAGGAAAAAGGGGGGGATCAATAATAAAAGAAAAATAAGATATGCTTTTAACACGGCTGCCAAAACCAATTTTAATTAAATAAAATCAGTAACGAACAGAGGAAGAGAAGATTTAATTGTGATAGAATTTAATATAAATTAGAAAAGCAAATGACAAAATGACCCAGACAGGATAACGTTAAAAGGCGCAAATAATATAGGGCAAAAAAAGAGGGCAACTGAAACGTACAGGTTAATACTAAAGAAAATGACAGCAAGAGTTATTAAAAGACAGTAAATGGAAAAAAAATTAAATAAAGTCATAAAAAAGAAATAATTAAATATAAATATAGAATAAAAAAGAATTAAGGGGAGAAAATGTCTGGTATCTGCGAATTCCGGAAAACGCAATAAAACAGTCGCCGTACTATCATTGTCCCAAACTTTGTTGAACACAATGAACAAAATTCAAACTATTTAACTATCACAAATCACCAAATTAATATTATCATACCTCGAGCTTTTAAAAATATGCATATATATATATATATATATATATATATATATATATATATATCGGCGCTGCTTCAACATTAATTAAGAAAAGAATATCCAACCCCATTTCTTCTTTTCACAACCATAATTCTAATAATAACCAATGGACTTCTAACATCTTTAATTAGAGAGATGTAACTCTAATAACACAATCATTCAATCAAATGGGCTATCCCCAAAAAGTTAAGTCACATACCCCAGGCTCTAAGTCATGTCGCCACTGCACAACCGAAGCTATAGTTCTAATTACTTCCCCTCAAAGTAAAAATATAATAATTATTTTAATTCGTTTTTTGTTCTTTGCTTGGCCAGTTTTTTTTATCTGCAATTTCCGTTTTAGTATTAAAATGTTCTTATCTATCAATTATATCAATCTACTTACACATTAATATTCTGTCTGTATATTTACTGATATTTTACGAGCAGTTTCATCAAATACTTTTGTATGCAAAATCCGATCCCGAATTTTGCTAATTCATAACCTCTGATGAGAAGGAAAGTAGTTCTTCGAAACTCCGCGGATTAAGGACTATCCACTTATCAAGTGTTTCCTTTTCAGATTAAATGTTTTGACTATTTTTAAAAGTGTTCTTTAACATGTTTTATTAACTATTCGCTCTTATAAGTTCTACGTCCTACTTTGGGTTATTGAGCTTTTCTATCTGGTTGAGATTACTTTATAATATTAATTCTTTAATATTTATAATATACTTTTTATTATATATATATATATTATATTATATATATATTATATTATATATATATTATATATATATATTATATTATATATATATATTATATTATATATATATATTATATTATATATATTATATTATATATATATATTATATTATATATATATATATTATATTATATATATATATTATATTATATATATATATTATATTATATATATATATTATATTATATATATATTATATTATATATATATATATATATTATATATATATTATATTATATATATATTATATATATATATATATTATATATATATTATATTATATATATATTATATATATATTATATTATATATATATATTATATTATATATATATTATATTATATATATATTATATTATATATATATATTATATTATATATTATATTATATTATATATATATATTATATTATATTATATTATATATATATTATATTATATATATATATTATATTATATATTATATTATATTATATATATATATTATATTATATTATATTATATATATATATTATATTATATATATATATTATATTATAGGAAATTTATTACTGTGAGTCCAGAATGAGTTTACAAATTGTTTCAACTAGAGGAAAATCCTCAAAGAGAGGAAAAATCCAACTAGCATCATCAGAATTCATAGATGGACTAAGTTATAAAGTCAAATAAAAATGGAAAGATCGTAGATAAAGGGGAGTTAGAAAAGAAGGGGGAGTGGTGGGGAGAGGACGTTGGAGTTTAAAGTAGTAGGAGTGTATTAAAAAAAAAGAGAGGGGTTTATAATTAAATATTAATTATGTGTAAATTCTTATATACGTGTTTTTTAACAGTTTAAACTTAAAAGACGCTACTTTTGTTGATAACGGCATAAGTAACAGTTAATTTAAAGGATCACCATGGCAACAGGTTGGAGAGTTAATGTTAGTGAAGGAACGGGTTGAAAATGGGGTTTAAAGTAATTTAGCCGGGCGGAGAGAGATTGAAAGATATTTATTGTTTATAAAATGGAAAGAAAAAGAAAAGGAAAAATAAGTTAATGAATTATACTTTACAGGTTTATTTTAATAGTGTAATGATATATATAATTAAATATAATAAATAAATTAGCCGGGCAGGTAGAAATAATACGTTACAGGTTTATTTTAATAAAATAAAATAAAATAGGTGAAGGAACGGGTTGAAAATGGGGTTTAAAGTAATTTAGCCGGGCGGGGAGAGATTGAAAGATATTTATTGTTTATAAAATGGAAAGAAAAAGAAAAGGAAAAATAAGTTAATGAATTATACTTTACAGGTTTATTTTGATAGTGTAATGATATATATAATTAAATATAATATATATATAAATAAATAGCCGGGCAGGTAGAAATTATACGTTACAGGTTTATTTTAGTGAAATAAAATAAAATAGGTGAAGGCTTAAGTAAGTAACTTAAATAATAGAAAAAAAACATTTTTAATAAGTAACACACAAATATAAGCACACGCATAAATATGTACAGCAAATGCACATACGTAAATGGGGGAAAAGCACATGCGTGATCACACATACATATATATATATATATATATATATATATACATATACATATATACACAAACATACATATACAAACACATATATATATATATATGTACACATACACAGATACGTAAAAATACACGCATATATACATATATAAACATATATGCAAGTACACATACATCCAGATGCAAACACTTACACATACATATATATATACATATACATATACATACATATATATACATATAAATATAAATTAGCTGGGAGGGGGGGGATTGAAAAATATTTTATAAATAATTTTTAAATTTTCAGGCGTTTTAGTTGAAGGAAAGAGAGAAAGAGAAAAATATAAATTAATGAATTATAAGTTACAAGTTTATTTTACTAATATAGAAATAGGTAAGAATATCAGTAAGTTAATCAAATAATAAAATTCATAAAATTATTAGGGAGATATTTATAATAAGTGAATAAAACACATACACACAGAAAAACACACACACAAATATACATGTAGAAGATACGTAACCAAATACAAATATATATAAAAAAACACATACATATACACACATATAGAAGATATGCACAAACACAAATACATATATATACATACATATACACACACATATATATACACACATATAAATACATACATACACACACATATACATACATATTCAAACACACACACATACACACGCACACACACACATATATATATACATGTGCACATATATATACATATATATATATATATATATATATATATAAATTAGCTGGGCAGGGAGAAATTGAAAAAATTAATTTTTTGTTTTTAATTTATTATTTATAGTTTTTTGAATTGTCGGGCGTTAAGTTGGAAGAAAGAAATGAGAAATAGAAGGGTAAATAGGTGAATTATACGTTATAGGTTTATTTAATAAAGTAAAAAAACTAAGGATATAAGTTACATCTGTAAAGTCCCACGTTGTTGTTGGGGATAAGCTAAGCTAGATACTAAAAATGCATACCTCCTCATAAAAGACCATAAAGAACACTTCCGTACCAGACCACAAACCAGGCTTATCAACCCCACCAGACCCGAAATTGGCAGAATCAGCAAAACAATTCTTGAAAGAATCAATAAACAAATCAAAAATAAATTCAACCTAACCCAGTGGATTAACACCGAAGACACCATTAATTGGTTCAAAAGAATACCTAACAAGAACAAGGCTGCATTTATTCAATTTGACATAGTTAATTACTACCCTTCTATTTCTAAACACCTTTTTGACACTGTCTTGGATTTTGCTTCTACCTTCTCCGATGTTCAACCATTTGAAACTGACATCATTCTGAAATGCCGTAAAACTGTCCTACTAAGCCAGGACTCTCAATGGACTAAAAAAGACCAACCTACCTCCTTCGACCTTGCGATGGGTGCTTTTGATGCAGCTGAGGCTACTGACTTAGTAGGCCTTTTCATCCTATATAATATCACAAAATTTATCCCCAACAACAACGTGGGACTTTACAGAGATGATGGCCTTATCATTGTTGAAAACGCAAGCGGCCCAAAGTGCGAAGGCATTAAAAAGAACATTATCAGGGAACTGAAGAATATGGATCTAAAGATTGAAGTAACTTCCAACTTAAAAACAGTAAATTTTCTAGATGTTACCTTTAACCTCCCTAATAATACTTATGAACCATACACTAAAAATAATACATACCCCCTATATATACACCCTATGTCCAACCACCCCAAACACATTATTAAACATATCCCTAAATCAATAGAAAAAAGGCTTAGCACAAACTCATCTAACTCCAGCATTTTTAACCTACACAAACCCTTCTTTGAAAATGCTTTAAAGGAATCTGGATATTCCAACCCTAATATTACATACTTGGACCCTAATAAACCCAACAATACAAATAGGAATAACAGATCCCGCAAAGTCCTCTGGTTTAACCCTCCCTATAATAATATGATAAAAACTAAATTAGGTAAAAAATTCTTCATGCTTCTTAATCACCACTTCCCCCCTAGTAATATTCTACATAAAATTTTTAATAAGAACACTATTAAGCTTAGCTACAGTTGCACAAATAATCTAGAAAATAAAATTAAAAAACACAACAATAAAATACTAAATAACCACAACTATAATAACAATGGTCAAAATAATTGTAACTGCCTTAACAAACCCCAATGCCCGCTCCAGCAAAATTGCCTCTCAACAAATGTGGTTTACAAAGCAACTATTGCCCCTGCTGAAGACCCACAAAACAAAAAAATTTACATTGGCCTTTCAAGCACCACGTTCAAAGACAGATTTAGAGTGCATAAATGCTCCCTAAAT
>NC_136501.1:100927750-100977750 GCF_053919585.1 Euprymna scolopes | reverse complement strand
TGCTCGGGCCCTATTTTAAGGAAAAAGGTCATGCTTCGTTTGAGATCGTTGGAGATTCGTCTGCGTGACAAAATCAAATTGAATCCGCCAAAATGATAATTTACAAGGATATTATTACAGGCGACAAACTCTTCAGCGATTCTTACACCATAACCCAATCGACAATTGTTACTATGAAATCGACGGAAAGTTGATTACTGAAAAAGATCGTGATTTTTGACAGCATGATTGGTGCCAACCCTTCAGCTGAAGGTGGTTTGGAAGACGTGACACTAAATGAAAGCACAGATAATAATATTGTCATTGCCTATAAATTTCAGAAAACTGGTTTCAGTAAAAAAACAAAACAAACAATTTATGACCTTTATAATAGACTATATGAAAAAAAGTTATGGCACAACGAACCTGATCGGGTTGCCAATTTAAGTGAAATTACAGGTCAAAGTAAAAGATATATTGAGTCCTTTTTATGACTACGAATTTTATAATGGTAAATCGATGAATCCAGATGGTTGAATTTTGCTTCTAAATAACCGGTAAGATGGAGGTACGCCATTTTCAGTCTTTAAAGATTCAGTTATGACTAAAAAATATTAGACGTACGAAATGGAATATCCTGAAAGGCAGAACATCTCAGGGCAACGTCTATCGAGCGTTGTTAAGTGAGCAGTAGTTTAAATGTTTATCGGTTAAATATATTCGAACACATTCGCCGTAGTATGTTAAATATAGTAATCGCAATACACTTGCTCAATATTACTGCTTTATAAACTAACATTCATTTAATGGATTTATTTTATTCAAAATGTGCACCCATTATATAGCAAAACAATGCTTACTTGTGCACACAAAAATAAACTATAATGATTGCATTACATATCCAATAATATTACAATGTAATTCTATAAATTAATAATTGTCAGCGAATGATCCTCATTGAAATAAGTTTCCTTCCAAAATTAAGAACGTTTACTATTGACCAATATTTGTTTATGTATTAGGCGGCACTATGTACCAGATCATAAAATATACATAAATATATTTTAAATGTATGGTAAGTTCGTATTATAAAACCTATTCTCTGTTAACTATTATATTACACAGGATAAATCAGTGCTCCCGCGGCGTGACTCGATCGTTTAATACATTTAAATGTTTTGATTCATGCAGAATGCCTATTTAATATATAATCAACTGTACAGTAGATTATTCTTGAAAATCATCATGACGTAAACTTTAAAGCCAATCGCATCTAAATTCAGAGAAAATAAATAGCTGAATATTTATTTCACACAAAGTATAGTTTCGATTTTAAAAGTAAAAAAAATAACCGTGCTTGCCATCAGTTAGAATTGACACCAGAAAGTAGAACGTTCCCGCTTTAGTCCTTAATTTTGAAGTTTGCTAAAATGACGCCATGAAACGTTGATAAAATAAGACGTTCTGTAGTAACATTTTTTTCTTGATGTAAATATTGTCATAGTTATATATAAAAAAAAGTTTAAAAAAAAAACGCTCTTTGATTGAGCACGTTTACCCTTGTTAGACTTCAATGCTTCTCATCTTTTGAATGTTTTTAAATTGGGATACATACACACACGCACATATATATTCTCTTCAATTATATAAATGCAACTTGTTTGTGTGAGTGAGTTCTTTACTCATACACTTCGAATGGGCTGAACAGATTTTCTTTAAAATTTACTGAACGTTCGAGTATGGTAGTGATCTTAGTTAAGTTTTGTCCCAGTATATCGCCGGTCATTATCGATCCATTATTTTAATCTATCATCGGTAAAGCCATTTATCCATGTCGTCGCTTAGCAACAATAATAGAAAGATGAGGCCGTGAAAATTCTATTTATGTAAGTTAATAACGTGTTTTTTTTGTTTTTGTATTTTTGTTTTGCATGACGTGGGCTGTAGTTCCTTACTCTGCACGTAATTTTATTTTTCATTAACTGCACAAAAATTTTATAAGACTTAAAACATTACGTATTCTTTAGCAGTGAAAAAGTAAATTATTTTTTTAATCCATGGGAGAAGCAACTGATCTTAATTGCAATAGTCTACACACGTATTTAATGACAATAAAATTCAGAGGTTTCTTATGTCTGTTAAACAAAATAGACCCTAACAATCAAACGCAAGTAAGATGCCCTGCAACATAAGCTAAGGTATTTTTCCACACACTTGACTAATTGTAGAACTATACAACGACAACCACATAAACTCTTTCAGTGAATAATAGTCGATGTTGATCCTGTGGTTTCTTTCGCATACGGTTAAAAATCACAGCCCTCAAAAACCTGGCCTAAGTTTTGTGCTGAAAGAATATCTACGGTGATAAATCAGAAAATCCAATTTTCTGGCACGTCGCATCCACTGTAAGAGCTACGTTGATCAATATAACAAAAATGTTCTTATATCTTAGGATCACAAATATATATATATATATATTAGAATTATGCAAATTAGCATAAGAAGGCATCACGACAACCCCCTAGTAAGATCAGGTAATACTGCTAGTGTGTATATGTATGCATGACATTTCTCAACCTTTATGTATAACGAATTTTTTTTATCTACAGACTTGAAATTTTTATATAAATGATAATCAGACACGTGGGAAACTTTTTAATCCGTGTTTATCCAGAAAGGGGGTTGCTAAGTTGTCAAAGCTGAAAAATTACGTGAGAGTCCTTGAATTTTATCTGTTCGCTGTTTCGCGTATGCGGGAATAGATTACAGGACAGTACTTGTTTAAGATTATGTAGTTTCAATACACTTTTTAATGATCGTATAACGCTGGCCTTAAGGTACGTATTTTATAAACTTTAAGTTTTAGTTTCAATCTCAACTCGAGTATTTTTTACTTGTAAAAAATGAATTGTTTAGAACAAAGGACTCATACTCGCATGCATGTCTTTTTCTTTCCGTTTTTTAGTTCATTTTTAAACGGCTTTTACGTTATTTTTAATACATACGATGTTATTTCATATGAAAAGAATTCTGCATTAATCAAAATATAATGCATATGCTAATTTTACCACCTGGCAACGCCAGACGACGTGCTAGTAATTTTATAGTTGAGGACATTTATAAAGTGAAGCGTTGAGAATTGCTACTGCATATAGTACCCTTCATTCGACGCCAAGAAAAGGAAATTCAAGAACTCCCCCGAAAGGGCTCTTCATTATTCTGACAGAAAACCACAAATCAGCGTCTAAAATATTTTGAAACATCATCGTAAAATTCCTGCACAACAAAAACTTTACGCGTTGTAGAACTATTTTCGTCAACAAAATTATCTGCAATGCTAGGTTTCGTAAAGTAATTACCAATTTACGCGAAATCCATGACATCATGAAATATCTGCTAATTAAACGACACTCTTCTGTCACTATTGCACAGATCGGAACTAAGTCACTTTTAGTCTTATTCCATCGGTTTGACGAACTTAAACCACTAATATATATATATATATATATATATATATATATATATATATATATATATATATATATATATATCCGATAAGTCCTATTTCTGTATCCTGATATAATAGCTTATATTAATACAACAGTTCAGCAAATAGGAACAAGGCCAGTGTAGGCTTCTACTTCAGCTTTCTCAGATAAGACTTGACGTAACGTTAACAAACTGCTTATCTATTTATTTTATACCTAAACTTTTAAATTAGTTTACTTATATAATCTCATGGCATTCGTAAAACTGAACACACTGCACTACTTGACAGTGATTCTATTGCATTATGCTATCAGATTTAAGATATTATTTCTCCGTATGACCATGTATCATTCATTTTAATCTCGTATAAGATTTCCCGCCGATACGAATCTGCAGTGGATTTCGTTTTTTTTACTCGGGATAAATAAAATAGATGGAAATACATACTAGCAGGAGACCTGACAATATCCGGGATTAAATTAGATATATACATACTAGCAGAAGGGCGGAAGTTGACAGGGATTGAATGACGAAGACGGAAATACATACTCCTTAAGACCTGGCCTTATTAAGGATTGTATGAGGCAGATAGAAATATATTCTTGCACAAGCCACGACGTTGACCTGGAATAAATGATAGATGGAAATATATACTAGCTAAAGACCTGAAGTTGCCTGGAATTAGATAGAATTCCACAATACTCTTTAAATTATGGTGTCAATTGGGAACAACTTAATATAATAATCACATAAGATGGTGACTGCTAAAATGAAATCATCCTCAGACACTATCTCCTGTTTATTCGAGTGGGGGGGTGATAGGTTTGGTAAGTTCCAGTTACGACGTTATTCCCCTTAAAATTAATCTGAAGTTGGCCTCTACTTATCACATAGATTGACGAGTGTTTAATCTAAAATTTCTCCATTTTTCGAGTAGGTGTTAGGCTAGGTGTTTCTTCCAGTGAAGGCATTCCTCTTAAAGTTTTGGTGTTAAGTTTGGGACGGGTTGAGATTATCTCGTGGATTCGTAACTGTTTTTTCTTAGGCATACTCCCCGCTTTGATCACCTTTTTATTCGAATAGGAGGGAGTTAGAAGGTGCTACTTCGTTTTATGACGCATTCTTACTCAACTTATTGTGGGAAGTCGGGATAAATGGGGTAGATGTAATGATATGAACTTTAGATTACGAAAGTGCTCAATATCCAATATAGCGCAGATGTGTTTCATCGGAGCGTGTCCTGAAATAATTACATTTTCTTTGTTAGTCTGTTGTAGTATACGGTACTCATACCCGGGCAACGCTAGGTATCTCTGCTTGTCTACATTATGAAAGGCAACTTGTGTTCTTTTATGTCTGCGCAGAACTTCCGACAGACGCGTTAGCCCATGAAAATATTTTCATCGTTAAAAACTCTATCTGTGAGACGACAAATATAGAAAAAATGGCCAAAAATATTAATCCTTTCACCGTCAAACGGGCGATTATTTACAACGAGGTGTTACTTTTTTCTACAATTTTAGAAGACATTCCAACCTCACGTCAACTACATACAATGAAATATGTTTATTCCAACGGCCGTGACGTCACAATCGCAATGGGCGGATCGATAAGACTGCTTGAATTCTTCACATTCTTTCCTTTAGCGCGTTTACTATTATTTCTTTGCGTTCGAACGGGTGCTCTCTACTTTATTTTTATTTATTTATTTATTTGCTCACAAAACCGCTTTATACATACCTCCAGACACCGAGACAACGCCGAGAAGCCAGTATTTTTATATAGAAAATAGGAAATTGAATCGATTGTATTTTACCTTTGTTAAAGTGCTGTTGAATGGAATTTGATTATAGAAAACCCGTATCACGTATTAATTTTTAGATGCATTTTATTTTAATAAAATATTCGGCTGTATTGTATATTGCTAATGAGCAGAATCGGTTTGTAGTATTCATCGTTGCATGTTGTCTTCTAAAGTATATGCACCCACACTAAAAACTGAAAAATCTACAAAGTTTTCCCATTCAAACGCACGATTATTTGTGCTCCAGTTTTCATCTGTGGGTGTACATATATATCAACATTAGTCAAGTAATTCTCACAAGACATGGATTATGGTTCTACGTTTTGTCATAAAAATCGATCTAAAATAAAGCCTCCTGTTTCAACTCAGACGATTTAAGACATATGAAGAGCGGGGGGTTACTATTAAAACACGCCAACTTCCAGCACATGAAAGTATTTTTCTACGTAGTCATCATCACCAGTAATGTACTTTTGCTAAAAATGCGAAGATGCATATGTGCTCCAGATGCGATTGTATGACTGATGTTACTTATTTACTCTCACACCGTCAAAATCTGCAACATAGGTATAAACACTTTGACACATTCATAGATAGGACAATGCGATTTGCAATCAATTCTACTCAATTCCAGGAGAATAATAACAGGAGGCATTACATGTGGGCCTTCTATATTATATGACGTACTAGGCTGGGTGTCTGGCGTTACCCGAGTGTTTCGAGGTATGTTGAGCAAAAGCGAAAATTATAGTGTTAAAAAAAGCTTCAACCAGAACTTGCTCTTATACTTACGAAACTATTTAAGCGTCGCCTTAAGAAGTGTTTTCCGACTCCCTGGAAAACCTCATCAGTATGACTTGTATTTTAGAATTCAGGTGATAAGTCATCTCCCTCTCAATACAGACCAATAAATCTCCTGTGTGTCATGAGTAAGTTGCTGGAATCCATATTAAATAGAGAAATAGTCACCCACCTCAGCAGAAATAACATTCTTAGTGACACACAATATGGCTTCCGTTCTGCAAGATCTACCGCAGATGTGCCAACGGTTATATCTCACAGGATTTGTGAATCTTTTGACAAAGGCTTCCTATCTAGGGCAATTGGTCTTGACATATCAAAGGCCTTCGACAAGGTATGGCATAAGGGCCTACTTCACAAGATTTCCAGCTACGGTATAACCGGAAATGTTTTCTCAATCATTAAATCATTTCTCTCCGATAGGCTCATAAGAGTAGTGGTCGATGGACAAAAATCAGAGGATTGCAGTATAAATGCTGGAGTCCCTCAAGGGTCAATCCTGGGTCCAACTCTCTTCCTGATCTACATCAATGAACTCCCTAAACACATACTTAAATCATTCGTTGACACCTATGCTGATGACACGGCCATCTACGGCAACACATCAAAGGCTGTAAATGAAAAAAGTTCTCTCTGATTCCCTCTCCTCTGATCTCGAGCGCGTGATTCAGTGGGGGAAGACGTGGCTGGTTACTTTAATGCATCTAAAACCAACTCCTATCTTTACATGATTAGCGCTCATATCCCCATCTGACATAAATTGAAATGGATGGCTCTCGTCTAGAAGCCCCGTGTTTTGACAAGCTTCTGGGGGTGTCCTTTACTCCTGATCTGAAATGGAACACGTACATCAAGTTGCTTTACTGGAATCTAGGTTATGGCTTAGCGTGGCGACCTCATGCACGGATATTTGTATGTTACCTAGCTTGTTCTGTGTTATAGGAGGAAATATGCGGAGTTGATCGCCTTCGTCCCATAGGGTAGAATTAGCTGCAAAGTTCTTTGCAAATAGTTTGGTCTTGTCTGATGCTGATGAGATGACCTCTGGTCCATTGATAATGGTTGGGATAGAACGCACACTTCTGTTCAGGATCCTATTTGTTATTTGCCAGAACTGGTGGGAACCAAGCCGCTGATCAGCTACCTTGGATTTTACAGACTGGGCATATAGCTCTCTAGCATTTTTTATTACTCTTTTACAGTGGTTGCTGGCAGTCCTTAAAGCAGCGTCAGTCTCCTTGCATCTATTACGTTGGTAGCTATGGAAAAAGTGATTTCTGTGCGCGATAGCAGCAGCACATTCTGGGGAGAACAATGGCTAGCTGTTAGGTTTTTGTTGGAATTTTTTTAGGTGGTATGAATTGGTATCGTCCTACAATTTACCATTCAGTCCGATCTGATACTATAGAGGACACTTCCTTTTTAAACATGGAGTGCAGAGGTTAATCAGATATGAATGTAGTGAAGCTATCCCAGTCAGCCATAGAGTATCGGTATACAGTACGGTTGAGGGGTACGTCTGGGGACTTATTACATTTCGTTTTTATCTTAACTTATACGACGGAGTCGTTTGAGGATCCTAGAGGAGAATGAACGGAACATGAACATAGCTCATGTTGAATTGAATTTTGAAAGCATCCTAATGCTGCAATATTTAAAGTTTTAAATTCATTAGATTTTTACAAGAATGCCTTGTCCTTTTCTTTTCCATGTTCAAGCGTAAACAAATAACTTTTAAGATCGCATTTTTTCTTCTGTAATCCATGATTTTTCCAGACATTCAATAAATTCAATTGTTCATTGTATAATTGCAGTTTTATTATTTGCCCCCATAAACATTAATACATATACGTAATAACAATGGACGGCACTCGTCTACCTTAAAAAATGTCCCAAATTATCTCCCTTACATTTTTCTCTTTCACTTTTTCTACTCTTTTTGCGAGAGTGGTGGATTGGTAGCAACAGTAGTCGCTTAGGCGACGTGATTGCTGTGAAAACCAGTCATTAAATTTTTTAATGTTTTTATTTATGTATTTTATTTTTTTACGATTTTGAACACCAGTAAACCATAACTTTTGTTTTACTGAGGGAAAATTGAAAAAAAAAATGCAATATATGAGACGGTGGTCCATAAATTGTAACAATTTTTTTTTAAAATTTTGAGCAGTTCTACACGACTACAACTTCCACTTCACCGTATATTATAACACGGTAGTGTTTGGATGATTACTAAAATAGAACTACATGTGTGAAATTGTTTTCTATAATTTCTGAAAGAGTTTGACCTTTTTTTCTTTTCAATAAGCAGAGGTGACATTTATGACCCGCGGAATGTTCTTAGATTAGTTTACAATGCTTTCGATAATTTCCAAAATTAGTAATAAAAAAATCTCTTAAAATAAGGAACAGTCCGATATTTACTAAAGCATATGCATTAATACAGACTAAAATCCCAAGCTTATTTGAGAAGTTTACTCGAAGCACACACCGTCAAGCATATAAAAAAAAAAGTGTTTTTGTGCTTTTTTGTGCTAGGAAAAAGAAGCATTTCTAATTAAAGTTTCTGTTTTAAGCAAAATTGAACCACCCTATTCAGATATTGCATTTTAAAATTTAATTCCAAAAAATAAAGATAATTTTGAGAACAAAGTAAATTTTGTACAGCGCAATTTGGAAGCGTGTTGTGGACCTAATCACTGTAGGATAGCATGTTTCTTTAATACATACATACACACACACGTGTGTGTGCGTGTATATATATATGTATACATATATATATATATATATATATTACTAGCGAGGGGTACCCGGCGTTGCCCGGGTGTGTGTGGGTGGGTGTAAAAAAAAAGTGCCCGTGAAAAAAAAGCCTTGACGACGCGCAGTTGGAAAATAGTAAAATGTGAAAAAAAACAGGTGCGCGTTTTTGATTGACGTGAACGCGATAGGTATTCAGAAATTAGCATTTTGTGAAGGACAGTCAATAAATCGGTTTGTTTGTTTTTAAAAACCCGCTCCCTCGACCAAACGTTACTTAGTTCTCTAGAGACCACACTGGCTCTGGGCCTGTGATTAGAGTCGAGTTCTGCTTTTTTTTATACCGAAAACAGAATGTAACGCGTGCCGATGCGGGATATGTGGAATAATTAACGTTTGAAAGGCAATAAAATTAGACAGGCGAGCTCCGTGGTTAAGTGTGAGATATTACAATTTATAGATGATATAAAAAGTTTTAAGAAGTTGTGAAGCGAGCGAGCGCTTCTATGAAAGAAGCCTTTTGTGGGCATCGAGGAAAAGCGTACATACATACATACATACATACATACACACACATACATACATACCCACATACATACATACACACATACATTTTCGCTTTTATATTTATAGAATATTACTTGGCTGTCATCAGATACAATCCAATGCACAACCTACAACTCTGCATCCCTGTTCATTAGCCTCAGAGATTTTCATCACTTTTTAAAGGTGGAACCGCCTGATCTTCGCATACAGATTACTTCAAGGATGCCTGGATAATCTAGAGTTTTATAATTGAGTTATATATATATATATATATATATATATATATATATATATATATATATATATATACACAATCTCATGGATTAAAACAAGTTCTATTTATATTCCTTAGGATATTAATCATTTTTATCATGGGTAACGTCGATACCCCCACAACAATTTCGAAAATAAAAGAACGGATAAAAAAAAATGTAAATTCACTCGCCCCATAAAAGAACACCCTCTCCCCCAGATATTTCGACATCGAGGATACAAAGAGAACCTATTCTTCGGATATTGAACAATTGTTGTTTCCAGTCCTTGAAAATAAACCGCCCCACAAAAAAATAAAATAAATAAATAAAAACGAATCTAATTAACTTCTGTTTCAATACAAAATAGCGAATGCTCGAACGACCAGAAAAATTAGTCAACTGGGGGGCTCGAACCTGAGATGAAAATGAAGGGCACAGTTTATTTGAAATCTTGTTTTCACAATTTCTAAAACGTCTTAGGACTTTATAAACTTTAAAAATAACTTTATATATATTAACGCGTGCGTAATATGCGTTTGTTTGCTATTTTCTGTAAATACACCTTTTTAAATGGCTTTTTTTGTTGTAAATAAAGAAAATGTTAAGTTTCCTTTTAAGGAGGGAACTTTTCTGATTTGCCTTTTTTGTGAGGGGTGTGTTTTTATTTATAAAAATGTAATGTACGATTCAATTCTAAGCGGAAAAAAGTTTTTGTATAGCAGTTTCAATAATATTAAATATAAACAAATGAAATCCTTTAAGTTTATTCGTGAGTGTTTCGTTTAGAATATTAAAAAAAGCAAAATCCCAAACGGAAGTGTTTTTTTTTTCTCAAGGTAGAAACTTATTTAGTGAAATTACCATATTGTTCTATTTGGGTAAGAGTTCTATTTATATTTCGAAGATTTCAAGGGGAAATAATTATACGTCTTTAAATATTTGATATCGGAAATAATTCAAAATAAATTATATTATCAATTACATTCTTAGGCAAAGTTTATTAATTAGCAATTTTAAATTCGAACACTAAAACAATGTTCTCGCTATAAACATTAATTAACATACTTCTATTTAGTAAAATCGATTTTCGTTAATTTAAGATGCAAATGCGATGTCTTCTTGATTGTATATTTTGATATAATTATACTATATATAGCAATAATCTCTTCTCTATATAAATAAAATGAACTCATTTTCCCGTCTGATTTTGACATTAATAGGATTAAAAATCAAGATATTTCATGCAAATATAATATGCACAAACAGCAGAACAATATCTGAGGTGTGTTATAGGCTTATTATTTCTCAAATTCCTCGATAATCTTAGATTTCTATACTTTTTCTGCTGAGAAGTCACGGCCAAAATCGCTTAAGATCAATGGAAGTGGAAAAATATTTTCTCTCTAATAAATCCCTCCTCCCCCTGCCACCACTTAACACCGTTTGGGGATCGTTCACAAGGAACAGTTGAGAAGAGAACACTGGTTTGGCTTCGTAGTTCTTTCATGTAAAGTTATTTAAAATCACTAAACTAAGCTGCAGTGCTTTGTGGCGTAGTGGTTAGCGTGCTGGACAATTCACATTATATTTTCACGTTCGCGCCGACCTACCGTAGTCGTTTTTTTTTTCCTAAACAACTGGAATGGACTTTTCTTGGTGGCCGAACTGTTAACGTTGCAGATGTTTTTTTTTTCACACTTTATTTTCCTACTTTTACTCATGACTCCGGGGTTGATCCTTCCTACTTACCTACCATAACATTTTATAACCCCCCCCCCGTCCCGGAAACAAACACTCGGGCAACGCCGGGTACCCCCGCTAGTTGAAATAAAGTAATGAACCTTTTGCATATCTTAATCAAATTGTGAAAAAAAAAATCAGATAGGAATAAGAAATATATATATATATATATATATATATATATATATATATATATATATATATATATACATACTATGGCTATCGTCCAGTTTACCGTCTGGTCAGTGGTCATAACATTTTAAATAATATTTTCCAAAAGCAACACGGCATCTGAAAATCTATCCTTAATTAAACGTGTTATTGTCTTGATAGACTTAAACTTACTCTGGACATATTTTTGATCGCGCGTTAATTTTCTCGTGACCTTTCACCTTCTATAACACGTGTCAATACCCCGACTCGAACGTAGACATTGATTCTTATTGTAAATATAAACTTACGACACATATTCGAGCGTAAATCTCATAACTGCATAGAATAAGATATGGCCTACGAAAAATATAAGAAATAAATTTGATATAATTCTGACGTTGAACTTTCATTACGAATATATATTTTTAAAAATGGATGTACTAAAAGAATTGCATAAAGACAAGGGTGAATTAGTAGTAGGGTTATATAAAAGGGGTGCTTGGTTTCTGTTTATTCTTTTTTTAAACAATTTCATCAAGTAGAAAAATTCAGATTTTTTAAAAGAAAATCAATCTTAAAATATCTAGCCACCAATCATAGTGTAACAGATTCCTGGCGCTGGTAGTCGAGTTCTAATGTAAAACGGATTATAAATTATTGTACATGGATAATAATCTTAACTAGAAGCAGTTTTTTAAAAATGTTAAGTTTTATCTGTCTCTAAATAATTCATTATTTAATCATGAAGATATGTTTAATAAAAATTCCATACAATAAGTTATAAACAGCAGTTCAGTTAAAAAAAATCTAATATTACAACGACCATGAAGATAAAAAAGATTGAATATATCTCACTGGATGTAACATGTGTTTAATTCACAGGTTATTTGTAACGTGTGTTTAATTCACAGGTTATTTGTAACGTGTGTTTAATTCACAGGTTATTTGTAACGTGTGTTTAATTCACAGGTTATTTGCAATATAGCTGGAAGTCCCAAATGAACCCCCATTTATTACTGACTAGGTTCAACCGAGCTAAACTTGTGGTCCAAATTGAACCGGTGTGTCAACGTGATTATGCCGTATAAGTGTCTCGGTGAAATAACGCAAGTCAAAATTTTCTTCTCGCACTCGATTGGTTAATATAATAGATCCCTAATTATTCTCGTTAAGTGCTTTCCAAGACGTTGATTTATCGTAATAATAATGCCACAAATAGACACAGGCTCACACATGGAAAGATGAAGAAATAGAAAACGCAGTGTAAATGTACAGAGTATTATACAATTATGCGTAAAAAACGTGATAAGTCCACGTGACCAACTGAGATGAAGTGGGAGAAAATCACGCGGATTGCAGAGAAAGAGGGCAGTTCCTCCGTACGTCTTGTATTGGGGTAACGTTCCGATCAGTAGCGACATCGCAGAAAAAGAAATTATAAAAAATGGATCAAGGTTACTCAAAAACCTCAATACCTTCTAACCAGCTATTGATGATTGCAATGCATTAAGATTTTTGAGATTTTTGTTCTATTTACGTTCACCCTGAACAAGACCTCTGGCTACTTGAACACAGGGGGTTTGGTCAAGATCAAAGTGTAGTATCTGTTTTCAGATGCTGCACTTCCGGTTCTTGTTCTCTTTCGGTGGAGCATTAGTCATTTACGACTGAGACAATTTTTATTTTTGTACCTTTTCTCCACATTAAAAAACGACCCTGGTGTCTAACTCTGTCCCGTGGGGAGGCATAGTAAATAGGTACAATTACGGACCATACATAGGGAAGATAAAAAGGATGCTGGTTTACGTTATATCTAAACTTCTGCATATCTGTACAGTCGGGAGAGCAGGCAGCAAGACGAGAATTCCAAAGTCTGTCTGTTTGAGGGAAAGAAACTATTAGAATAGAAAGCTTTCTGAGGTTTAGGGATCTATACAGTAAAAGGGTGAGACTTTGCGTTTTTTTAAGTCTGTTTGTTAAGGATAAGTACGTCGATGGGGCACAAGTGCAACCAGATTATCAGATCACATTCCATTAAAATATTTGTATAACAGGCACGACGATGCGACACTGGGGCGATGGGGCAATTGTTGGGTCTTAGTTAACAAAGATATACCTATTAAATTGGAATGTCTTTTTTAGACTCTATCAAAGAGAATGAAGTTTGTGGTATATGCACTAGCAAATACATGGCAGCAATACTTCTTACATGGTCAAATGTGTTCCTTGTAGTACATGATACACTCGGGTGTGAGTAGTTTTTAACAAAATAGAAGAAACCGATCTTTTTGCAGCAGCTTTTACAATGTCCTCAATATATTTGTTCCAGTTCATGTTGCAAATGTTAGGCCGAAGATTTAGCAGGAAGAGTTTTCAGGTAACGGGTTTTTTTATGAATATCGGTGGTTGTTGAGGCGTTTTGTAATAGATAAGGGAGGACAGCTTAATTTTACTAGCATTAAATGCTACATCCCATTTTCGACCCATTTCACTACGGATTGGATATAATTTTCTAACGGTCCTGCCATTGTCTTAAATTGATGTACATCGGTTGCTCCCTCATGCTATAGAGCGTTGGATCATCGGCAATTTCACCTCTCTCGGGCACAATATTATGAGGAACGTCGTTTATGAATATCAAGAATAATAGTACGTCACAGATAGACCGCGATATACTCTTGCATTAACGTTATGCTGATTGGATGTACGTTCATCAATGACAACCTCGTGTTCCTATTGTTTAAGACGATTGTAATAATATTTAATATACGTTCAGTTATCACGTGCGATTTAATTTTCGTTACCAGACATTCGTACAATATATCAAAGGCTGCAACCATGGCTTCGCCCACCTTGTCTAGTACACAGTATGTGTTACAAGGTGACTGTTGAAATATATGCAGTAACACGACATTGCCTAAACCCATACGGTTGACTAGTGCTTGATTAAGATCGCAAAGATTTAAGCAAAGATAGGCGAGGA
This sequence comes from Euprymna scolopes, assembly GCF_053919585.1. Lineage (NCBI taxonomy): Eukaryota > Metazoa > Mollusca > Cephalopoda > Sepiida > Sepiolidae > Euprymna > Euprymna scolopes. The sequence continues at coordinate 100,963,241 of NC_136501.1, read as the reverse complement.
AACTGATAGGGCGATAATTGATAGGGTCAGATCTTTTACCAGAGTTCTTGTATATTAGTACCGCAGAAGCCATTGTCCAGCTATTAAGGAAGCAATATTCGGCGAGGCATTTATTGTAGAGCTTGAAACGTACAGAGGCTGGCTCAACTGAACATATTTTTTTTAGTATAGCTTGGATGAGATACGGGCCCACAGGCCTTAGGATTGTCTAATTTTTATTAATGACATAGCTGACCTGAGAAAATTGTAATTTTTACAATATCTAGTGTGGCTTCAATCTACATTTGGGAGGGAGTTATTTGTTGACTTATAGGTGTTGGCATTGAATCGCCGGGCAAACAATTCCTTTTCCCCGGTTACCGTACATGCGACTTTCTTGTGGACGAATTACTGACTGCTTTTTTATTGCCTACACTATTACAAATTTTACAGAAATCACGAATTTATGCCTGTGTCAGTATATTTTCTTTAAGATATCGCTCTTTCTCATACAATGATTTCTATCATTAACTTTTTCCTATTTGTATTTGACGTATGATGTACGAATCAGCGTAATGCGTGGTGTCTTTGTACCATGGCAGCTGCACAATTCATAATGAACTATGGAGGCGAGTGGGGCTTGCTAAAATACTTCTGCGGGGGTTGCATATGATGCAATGCTAATTTTACCCCATTCAACTGGCATTCTCTTTAGTAAAATAGAGAAGATATCATTCTATGGGGCATCTCTGATGTATTCTGATTGCTTCCATGTCGGTCCATTTAGTAGCTTGTTGCATTAATCAATGACTCCCTATATTCTGGTTAATATTTACGTGTCATTAACTGATACCACTAGGGGGTCTGCGTTTCCAAGTTGACTATGGGAATATGTCAGACAATCCTGGCGTAATGTGGCAAGGAATAGGTCTAGAAGTTCAGCCTCCTATAGTAATTTTGTTCACCTAAATCGAATAAAATAATATATAGATAACGTTGCCGTAGCACTTTAACCGTGTAATTACCTTTCAACCACTCCAATCCATTAAATGTAACTTCCGCTTACTTATAAATTAGTTACAATGTTTTTTTTTTATTTAAAAATAATGTAGATGAAAATTTTCGATATATATATATATATATATATATATATACACATACATATAATCATAATGTAAATTCTATGATGTAGAACGGTTAATTTTCAAATCTAGGAATGTTATATGCAAGACAATACATATCAATAAGGAATTATACTAACTGAAATGTATTCTTTGTCTTGCATATAATAACAATTCTAGATGTAAAATTTAATCGTTTTACGTTATAGAATTCAAATTACTAAATTATGATTTATTTGCTCTATCTGGTATATTGAGCAATTTTCATTTAATTTGTGAGAACGATAACCACTAGATTTACATGCCAGTAGATTTATTGCATTACATTATTCTGAAGTGTGTGTATATATATATATATATATATATATATATATATATATATAAACACTAATGTAATGTGTGGTGTCTTAGTAGAATGGGAGCTGCACAATTCATAAACTATGGAGGTGAGTGGAGCTTGCTAAAATATTTCCTTGTTTAGTAAAAAGAGAGAAGATATCAGTCCAGCGGGGCATCTTTGGTGTTTTCTGATTACTTCCAAGTCTCTTAATTTAGTAGCTTGTTGCTTTGAGCAATGGATCCCCATATTGTAGTAAAGATTTAAGTGTCATTAACTGATATTATTAGGTGGTCTGCGTTTCCAAGTTTACTATGGGAATATGTCAGAAAATTCCCGAATACTGTGGTCATGAATGCGTCTAGAAGTGAAGCTTGTTAAGATTTACGATCTCTTAAGCGGGTTGAGAACATTATCTGTGTGAGGGGATGGGCTATAGAGAAGATATAAGAAGACCATGCATCTGTGCAGCCTGGAAACCCATTTTATGGTGAGTATTAAAATCAATAAACGTTGTATTTGGACGTTACTATAGAAGAGTGCTTCATTTATATAAGATAGATGATCAGTTAGCGTGGAGTCCTAATTTCACGGAGAAGATTAGAGAAAATATGCTGAAAGGCTAGTCGAATACACCTAAAAGCCTGGTCATCCGTTAGACTTTGTTCTCTGGATAAAGGAAAGATGCTACGAATATAGTTTCTAAGCACGTACATATATCTATCCGAGTTCTAACGACTAGAAGGAAAGTATCCTGTTATATTAACGTAGGTAGAGTAAATTGATGAGTGTAAGTTGTTTTTTCTTGATGCGGAGATATTCGGTGAGTTTACGAAGAGATAACACTTTACATCGTTTAGATTACCTCAAAGCCTACGGATATTTCTGAAAGCCTCAAAAGATGAAGGCGAAGTGGTTGTTAGGTAGTTATCTAGTTATCTGCTTTCATCGCAATGCTTGTTTAGTTTGTCCTTTCGTTGCGATTTTGTTTAATTTCAGCTTAGGGAGAAAATGTAAAGCTAGGTAGGGTAGTTAATTCGTGAATTTAAGATTTTTTTTTTATTAGTCTGTTAATATTAATTGATATCACTTTTTAATTTGTATTCTTTTATTTGGTTGTTGTGCATTAAATGTATAATAGTGTCTGGTCGAAAAACGTACTCATTTTAGCTAATATTTTGTTTTAATATATTGAATAAAAAAGACCCAGCACTTCTATTCTCCCACTTAACCCCACCGAAACTCGTATTCATAAAAACAACACACTAGTACAACTCTTCGAACAATGGTACGTTATTTTTAAAAATCTTGTTGAACGCAGAGCAAAATCAAGCTAAGGCTATCGCTAATAATAATGTATTGCAGCTGGATGCTACTAGCAGATGATTTGTGAATTTGCCATATTATTTATTTGTTAGATGCAAATGTTTGATTTCACATTTTAATCTGTATTTTTGACTGGTTTTATCAAATGTATAATAGTTTCTGGTTCAAGAATGTAAGCTATACACACACACACACACATATATATTAACGTTTGTGTCAGTGTACGTTTTCCTACGCAACAGCTCTGCCAATTTTAAGTCTACAGACTCGAAATTTGATATACAGGGTAGTGAGATTTTGAGAAAATCTTTGTACTCCGTTTTTGGATAGGAAGTTGGCTGTTAAGGAGTCAAAGTTCGATTTGATCTTTGAGAACTCAACCAAGCTCCTCAACCAATTTTGGGTATACAGAATTGAAACTTTGAAGGTTTCTTGGACATGGATCTAACTTAATAACTGTATTTGAGCCCAAAACAAATGTAAAGGGGTCAAAGTTAAAAAAAAACATTGACCGCTTTTCATTTTGTTGTTGTTTTTGCTATTCATACACCTCCAAACACTCTTGCAACGCCGGGCTGGAATGATAGTGCGTGTATATATATATATATATATATATATATATATATATATATATATATATATATATATATATATATATATTAGAACCGCGGAGTACGGTAGCACTAGGATATTTTGTTTTTGTCCCCCAGGTGAGAATACGATTTTTCGGTCCCTATTACGTTATTATCCCTTCCTTATCCGTGTTATGTATGTTACTTGATTGCCGTATATTTCGGCGTACAATTCGACCATCAGAGAAGGCAAGGTAAAAAATTGGAGCACATTTTAATAAATTTATTATATATCGGTTGTATAAGACGACTGCTAAATAACGAAACAATGTTTTATTTTAGCATAGGCTAGTTTTCAACACACTGTAACTTGTGAAATGTTGGTTTTTAAGGATGATTCCTTTTTACTTTTAAGGGTTGACTTATACGCCGAAATATACGGTATATACGCGCGTAGTATATACTGTACACTATTTAGTTACTAATGTTTAATATGTACTGTATATAATTTTGCTTAGGCCTCGGCATATGACGTTTTCGCCTTACGATATCAGCCCCTGATTTACTAGCCCATATTTAAACCTTCGCCACTTCCGGTTTCGCGATGCGCGTAACGACATAGACGTCCCGTTTTCTGTTCTTTTCGCGTTCTTTTCCTTCTTCGCGGTACGGATTCGAGCCTGACTGCCTGCCTACTATCACATCTGCTTGTTTTTCTTTTTGCTCAATACACACGTCTAAACACTCGGGCAACGCCGGTTACACAGGCTAGTCATTACTATATGTCATTATTCCTGGAGTGTACTGATGTATATTGGATCTTATCAAATCTTGCCATATTAGTTCTTAGTATTGAAACTTAATATTCATCTCTATTATAGAAAAGGAACGCTGTCTTTGTGTGTGTCTGTTCGTTCCCTATGAACTCGAAAACAAATCGCCCAATTTTTAGAAATCTCCCACGAAGGTTACGTATCTGCCTGACAGTATTCTTACATAGGTTATGTATCAGAATGTCTTCGATAAGTATCAAATTTCGAATAAAGTGTTTACAGGATAACAGCCCATAAGGTATTTGATGTTTTATTAACACACAGGCAGCAAAGGCCGACGTTTAAACTGAATAGTGAGTTTTGTAATATAACAGTGGAGAGTTTTAAATGTTTCTAGTTAGAGCACATCTGAAACATACTTGACCCTTTGCATTTTACTCTTTTGGTTTAATTCATTATATATTATTTTGTGTGGGATCAATAGTAAGTTCTTAATAAATTGTACACTAAGAAGGTAGATGAAGCTTCCTCTGGATGCACAACGATTGGTATCTATCTAGAGCAAGCAAAGCCTCGATTTGATTAAAAAATATAAAGATATAGGCACTTTCACCAGTACTGACGACGAGTGTAAATCATTCGTTTCTCATCATTCTATCCTTGACAGCATCGAGTTTCCCTGCAAGTTATTAAATAGTAACGTTATTATTCGGCAGCTTTCACTGTCAACTGCAGAACGGCTAGGAAAGAAATCGTTATCGCTACTATAAAGTGTGAGCACTAAAAAAAACAGTACGTAGCGGATATAGTGAAAAAAAAAGCGCCAGTGACATCAATATACGGAGGTGGGGGAATTGAGAACCCGATCTGTCTTTCTACTTCTGCTTTCCCTTTATATTCGATTCCTCTATCCCATTTATCATATCAATAACCATTTTCATGTCGACAAAAAAAAACCGTAAAATATTGCATCATTAAAGTTCTATCTTGTCATCGCAAAAAAGTACACAATAGCAGCCGTGCCATTTATAAAGCAGACCATTATTCTTTTGAGATTAGACGAACCAAAGAATTTATATTACAAAACTGTTTTCCTAATCTCCAGATGTATTTTGTTTCCACTCTAGTTATAGCAAACAGCTAGTTGGCGCAGAAATATACCTCTTTGATCATCGGATATCTAACGAAGGTCAACACATCAATAACAACAACAAAGCCTGCAGGATATTGGATGAAAGGAACAGGTTGAAAACACGGCTGCATTTATTCATATTTCATATCGCTTCGTGTTCCCATAGAGTAGGCATTCTTTATAATCGTGGCTACAAGAGAACAAATGCTTCTAGTGTTAAATACGCGGACAATGACATGAACATCATAAATGTGTACGATAACACGAAATGTGAGTCGAACTAATGTATGGGATAAACGAGAAGCTATAATATATTGACAAAAATATATTCTCAAACGACACGTGCCAAACTAATATAGAGTTGGTTATATATTTTATATAGCGAGTGATTAATGTTCTAACATATAAGGACTCCAACCGAAAATAGAATTATGATGTTTCTATATAAAGTTAAGTTGTTTTTTTTTTGTTTGTTTTTTTTTTTGGTTTTTTTTTGTTTTGTTTTTTTGGACGTAAAGGGTTTCTATTTGGGTCATGCCTATGCAAGAATAACTGGATGTTGGTGTACGTTACATTAAAACCTCTGCATAATGTTAAAGTCATGGAAGCCGGCAGCAGCAAGGGAATTCCAAAATCTAGCCGTCTGAGGTAAGAAACTATTGGAGCCAGAAACCTTTATGGTATTTACGGACCTTAAACACTGAAGGGTGAGCTTTCGTAGATAAACGGTTTTGTCGGAGATATGTACGTCGAAGGGGCACAAGTGCAACCAGATCATCAGATTTGTAAGACAGGCAGATATGCAACACTGCGGCGATCGGACAGGGGTTTGAAATTAGCTGACAATGGCTAAATAACTTCAGTCTACTAGCGAGAAGGGCATAAAATACGCTTAAATATTATATTGGTATTTAGCCAGATTTTTCATATATTATAGATTGGTGATTTTAAAAATATAAATATTTGGGAGCCATCAGCTACTATTGAAACTGAAAGCAAAACTGCAGCATACAAATCTGTTGATGTTACCACTGTACAAACGTGACGCGTATAAGAACTGATTAAAAATTAATAAACAAAAATAAATGCACAAAATGTATATATTTTAATTGTTCCCCCTTAAAATATTTTAACCCTCTAAAGACCCATAAAACCGGTCGGTAAAAGAATCCAATCATTTAAGACCTGTAGCGTCTGTCTGCGTCTTATTTTCGGAAGAGATAGTTTGAAAAATATGGAGACAGATTTATAGGCGTTTATATATAAGATATACTTAAGCAGAGTCGCTGTGAGAGCCGTTTTAACAATATGCGTTGTAATACTATTTTGAAATCGTAAAAATACATTCAGGTATTTCTCGTATTCTTAACTGCATTTACTCTTCAATATAAACATATCGGTAACATAGCTGTTAGTTTAGTAATATATTATACACTTTTAGTTTAATATTGGTTAAAATAGACCAAATACCGTTACTTTAGTACGGGTAAATAAAAATCATCATATACTTGTAATCTATAAATATAAAAGCGAAAATGTATATCTACAAAAAGCTTTTTTCAGAGAAGCGGTCGCTCGCCTAGCAACTTTTTAAAACTTTTTATATCACATGTAAATCGTAATATCTCAGTTGTCAAGGGAGCTCGCCTGTCTATTTAATTTGCTCGACTTCGGGAAGATAAATATTCAACAGTGTTCACTCACCGCATGTGGATTAAGCCTTTTCCTATAATTAATTCTGGCGGCATTTTTCCGGTTTCCCCCTACCCCCGCGTTCCGCAGGAAATGAAATGCTACTCCGCAGACAACAGTAGACCTCATTAAGTCATTAAAACGTGCACCTGCCAAATCTAAGTAATTAAATAAATTCAAACGCGTTTCCTTTGGTATGTCGCTGTTGTGCAATGGTTAACGACGCACGCTTTTTTTTTCACACTTTAATTTACAATTTTGCCTCAAGGGTTCCGGTTCGATCCTCATACTTACCTACCAAAACCTTTTTTTTATATTTTACCCTCCCCTTGGAATTTTGATTTACCCAAAACCACACATACCTCCAAACACCCGCGCAACGCCGGGTACCCCTCACTAGTGTATTATAAGTTAGAGATAAGAGTTTGCACGCAAAGCAAATAAACTTAGATTTAATATTACAAAAACCATAATATTAACTAAAAAATAAAAGGTTATTTTAAAGGAATACAATATAACCACTATGGTATTATAACATGTATTCCGCGATTAGTATGGGATTAAAATTTAGAATACCTTTTAAGAAATTTAGAAATAGCATGTCTTGTTTTTAATTCGCCATCTTTATGACTACCCATATATAACATAGATTTATAATATAGAAGCCTGAGTGGCCGGCGTTGCGCGGGTGTTTGGAGGTGTGTTAAAGGAAAATGATAGTAGGAAGGCAGGACTACTCGCACTGGTTGCGCGAAGGAGGAAAAGAACGTGAAAAATGACGTCTTTGCTGTTGCGTCCATCGCACAATTGGAAGTGACGAACATCAAAATAAAGACTAGTCAATCGAAAACAATGGGTCACATTCGAAAATATCTGCGAGAAATCAGCCCCTTGTAGAAAACTGCCACGTTGAGCGTGAAGGAATATTTTTTTTTTTTTGGCAAATTGGTCTATTTTGTCGTCCGAAAGTTCTTGGTTTAAAAAATAGCGGTTCTGTTACGTTCCAAAATAAAACTATACAAAATACTATTAATAACCCGCCGAATATATATCAACCTATGTCACGGTAACATATATTGAGCGAGTTTTTAACAGTATTTTATCTGGGTTTTTATTTATAACACCTTCTCCCAAACTTACCGTGTAAACGAGAGAATCAGACGCCATCTTGAATTTTCCAATACATCGGTAAACACTGTTTTTCGAGCTGAATACATGTTACATTGAATAAAAACACGAAAAATATATCCAGTTTGGTAGAAAAGCAACTTATCTTGCTTTTGATAACATTTATTTGTTATATATTTGTTTTTTGACAACTTTTTCGAATCTGTGTACAGTAATACAAACCCATAATATGCATATATATCTTCGTAAAAAGCTTGCTAATTGCTGTAAACTTGAAGCTTCCTTCGATTAATACAAGCATGTGACTGCATATTAGCAGAGTTGGAATTCCTCCACAACATTTTACATTTATTTCATAAATACAGTATACGAGAAAGTTATAAAACGAACAAACCTTTCCCTTACAGTCAACTTTTGCAGCAAGCCTGGTGATGTATTTATCAATATAAATTCTACTATCCACTGCATGATCTAAAAATAGTATTTTTCAGAAAGTGAACTATAAAATAAGAAGCTTTACACCTAAATTTCTAAATAATACTATTTCTCTAAAAATTACTACATATTGAATTGACCACAAATTCCTACAAAAGAAATCTATAGGCAATCTGTTTTACTGTCGCGCAGTCTCGAAAATCAATTTACCTATTTCGTTTATGCAGTAGATAAAAGACCTTCCAAACTGTACACAGGAATTTATCGAATAGAATTAATTTACGTACGCAAATATTATCCGCGTTTTTGTCAAGGATTTAATAGCATACATATGATTTAATGAATACTTTCTAAGTTATTTTCAGAAAGCCTTTTTGTGTGTGGCCGCGGGTGAATTGATTCAATATATGTTGTTCCATCTCTTCAACCAAGCGACAGATTCGAATAAAAACAATGTTATAGTGGGTTTTATTTAATATCGGCAACGCGTCATCGTATATGCATGCATGCATTAAAAGGTTTATAAGTAAATAACGAGACAGACGATTAGTTATCCGCCGTTAATTACTTTATATATAATTGAAAGTCACGAAAGAGTTTGCTTGGAAAGTTTTCTTTTGGATTACCTTACAGAAAACCATATCTCTCTCCATTGGAAATTCTAACCTTTTTTCCTACGTAATATTTTTAAAATAATACGCAAAACAAAAGCTTGCTAATACGGGATACTGTCAATAAGTTTTCAAACAGTTTTGTACAATCATTGGAATTATTGTAGATTCTTAAAAACACAGTATTTTATTGCGTTTGATCGTATTAGATGACCAAGACATTATGATTGTAGATTCAAATGATCAGCTACAGTACGAATTTGAAACTCTATAAAAATCTGATTGGAACAATTGGTTAATTTCCAAAATGCGATATTGACGTGAGGATATTTTAGAAAAAACCTCATGCAACAGACTTCTGTTTTAAGTTCAGATAGTCATAGAAACGTATGCAATTTTTCCGACTGCATAGAACGAGCATCAGATTGTTATTGGTGTGGCATGATCACCCCAGTGAGCAGCGGAGCTCCCAATAAGGGGGTCGATTAAGCCTCCTCAAACGCTGAGGAATTCTGAACAGATATCTTATGTGCCCGGGCGGTCCCGATGGTCCTGATTGAGGAGAATGAATTTTATTTTATTCTTTTTTTTTATGAAACCCGGCAGTTAAATCTGTTTGTTTGGGGGGGGGGGAATGACGAGTGATATCATTTTGGAAGCTAGAACGAAATATACTTTCGTTCTTGGTCTGGCGTTCCCCAACTCAAGGACTTCTGGCTTGAGTACAAGACCAGACCGGGTCACGGTGTTAACTTCTCTGATTGTGTGAACGAAGCTAAGTTGTGATCAGGGATTCTCGGGCCGTGTGAGGAATTGTGAAAGCCCCTGAAATTACGTACTTGCCAGTTAGTAGCCCGATGGTTTATTCTTATCTATCGCATCCCTAGGTATATAACCGAAGACCGCGCCGAAATCGTCAGAGTTGGAGCCAAGTTTGGGCGAATCGAAACAAGAACGACGGATAGTCGCCACACCCCCATCTCTCTGCCGTCCGTCACTACCGAGAGAGGATCTAATTGGAACTTACGTGTGTTGTATGAAATCTAATAGAACAATTGTATATATGTGAACACACTTTATAAATTTCGCTTGAATTGAGTAGATTAGAGATATCTTAGTTTGTCTCCTTTTCCCTGCATGACAAGCTAATAATTTTCAGTGGAAACCGGCATATTAACCCGAAAAACGAGGCCTGCGGCCCGGAAGAATCCTGTAGAAAGCTCTCGGAGAAAGGCGATTAGGACTGTGATTTGGACGGTCAGAGGTCACAGTGATATAAAAAATTAAAGGAAGACATATTCTTTGGGAGATGAGAAAGGTAAGATAAATAAATATTCCATGGATAAAAGATGTCGTTTGAAGTAAGTGTGGGAAGAGTAGAGACACTTATTGACAAAAATTCGGATGTTTGTGAGAATTTTTTCCAACGTGCCCAGAAAAATCAGAAAAAAAAAACGTTGGCACGTCACCGATGAGTGTCAAGATTGTAACTCCCCCTGTTATATAGCAGGGGGTTTTATATTGGGGATCATATATCAAGATATAACGGGTACATGTAATACAGGATTGAGGATGACACGAGACGATGATGGTAAGTCATTATGGATTGAATGTGTAGTATTGTTCTTTTACAATCATTACTTATGATGGATAGGGGAAACATTACGTTGAAGAAATTATACAAAGTTCTTAAGATGATTTACACATTACCTTCAATTGTTGAACGACGACACGAAGACAAGTTACAAAAATCGATGATACTCTTTATTTCATTTGACCGGTCTAATGAGGACGCCAGGAATTCAAATTCGGGAACTACATAGTTTAATGTTCTTTCCTTCGCTTCCAAAGCCCCTAACTCTTGCTCTCTCTCCCTCTCTCTCTCTCTGCCTAGCAGAGTGAACTTTTCAGTTTTCTCTGCTCAACTGCCGATTGTCGACTCTGCTAATCCTAGTTCATATTATTAAGAATTCCCATTATTATATGACGGCAAATGTGTGGTTCCAAAACGTGATCAACTCACGTGGCTCAGCACACGTGCTCCAAACACCCTTCCACAATAAAGACTTCTCAATTAATAACGAAGAATTAAATTATTTTACAATACAAACAATATCTATTTCTAAAACAATAACTAATTCTAGCATTCCAATTTCTGAATATATTTTTAACCTTGCTGACAAGGTTCGAGTCTCGGCTTATCCTAATCTCATTTTCCACTTATTTAAGCTTATTTACAGGAAAAGGGGACACTCTTTTCTTGTAACAACCTTCCATATAATCCAGACTTTGCTTTCATGTGAATTTTGGTTATCCCCTTAATTCAAATACCTACTTTAAATATTATGAGACAATTAAACAGATGAGGGTCATTGACACGCTCACTCATGAAGACCTCCATGGACTAGAAGTTGGAATGTGGCAGCAAGTGCATTGCAACCGAAGGAGATTACTTCGAAGAACGACTATAGTTTTATGTGTGTAATTTCGATAAAATTGCTCACACGGAAAAAGTTTTGAAACTTATTGAAGGCACCTCGTATATATAATTTTGTAAAAAAAAAAAAATCAGTAAGAAAATACACATCAAACTAATCAATAAGATAATAAACTAATGCAGATGATTATTAAAAAATAGAGGATTTAAATAAAACTTAATCTTAATTCTTGAAAAAGTATTTGAATACGCGATTTTTATCTTTTTTCTTGTTCCTTTATGTTATTTAAGACTGGAGCTTCAATTATTTGCACATTAGTAAAGTAATCATTACATGATCAACATTCTAATCTTTACATCATAAGCATTCAGATCTTTACATCATAAGCATTCAGATCTTTACATCATAAGCATTCAGATCTTTACATCATAAGCATTCTGATCTTTACATTATAAGCATTCTGATCTTTACATCATAAGCATTCGGATCTTTACATCATAAGCATTCTGATTTTTACATCATAAACATTCTGATCTTTACATCATAAACATTCTGATCTTTACATCATAAACATTCTGATCTTTACATCATAAACATTCTGATCTTTACATCATAAACATTCTGATCTTTACATCATAAACATTCTGATCTTTACATCATAAACATTCTGATCTTTACATCATAAACATTCTGATCTTTACATCATAAACATTCTGATCTTTACATCATAAACATTCTGATCTTTGCATCATAAACATTCTGTTCTTTACATCATAAACATTCTGATCTTTACATCATAAACATTCTGATCTTTACATCATAAACATTCTGATCTTTACATCATAAACATTCTGATCTTTACATCATAAACATTCTGATCTTTACATCATAAACATTCTGATCTTTACATCATAAACATTCTGATCTTTACATCATAAACATTCTGATCTTTACATCATAAACATTCTGATCTTTACATCATAAACATTCCGATCTTTACATCATACACATTCTGATCTTTACATCATAAACATTCTGATCTTTACATCATAAACATTTTGATCTTTACATCATAAACATTCTGATCTTTACATCATAAACATTCTGATCTTTACATCATAAACATTCTGATCTTTACATCATAAACATTCTGATCTTTACATCATAAACATTCTGATCTTTACATCATAAACATTCTGATCTTTACATCATAAACATTCTGATCTTTACATCATAAACATTCTGTTCTTTACATCATAAACATTCTGATCTTTACATCATAAACATTCTGATCTTTACATCATAAACATTCTGATCTTTACATCATAAACATTCTGATCTTTACATCATAAACATTCTGATCTTTACATCATAAACATTCTGATCTTTACATCATAAACATTCTGATCTTTACATCATAAACATTCTGATCTTTACATCATAAACATTCTGATCTTTACATCATAAACATTCTGATCTTTACATCATAAACATTCTGATCTTTACATCATAAACATTCTGATCTTTACATCATAAACATTCTGATCTTTACATCATAAACATTCTGATCTTTACATCATAAACATTCTGATCTTTACATCATAAACATTCTGATCTTTACATCATAAACATTCTGATCTTTACATCATAAACATTCTGATCTTTACATCATAAACATTGTCATCTTTACATCAGAAACATTGTCATCTTTACATCATAACCATTGTCATCTTTACATCATAACCATTGTCATCTTTACATCATAACCATTGTCATCTTTACATCATAACCATTGTCATCTTTACATCATAACCATTGTCATCTTTACATCATAACCATTGTCATCTTTACATCAGAAACAGTGTCATCTTTACATCAGAAACATTGTCATCTTTACATCAGAAACATTGTCATCTTTACATCATAAACATTGCCATCTTTACATCATAAACATTGCCATCTTTACATCATAAACCTTGTCATCTTTACATCATAAACCTTGTCATCTTTACATCATAAACCTTGTCATCTTTACATCATAAACATTGCCATCTTTACATCATAACCATTGTCATCTTTACATCATAACCATTGTCATCTTTACATCATACACATTGTCATCTTTACATCATACACATTGTCATCTTTACATCATACACATTGTCATCTTTACATCATACACATTGTCATCTTTACATCATAAACATTGTCATCTTTACATCATACACATTGTCATCTTTACATCATAAACATTGTCATCTTTACATCATACACATTGTCATCTTTACATCATAAACATTGTCATCTTTACATCATACACATTGTCATCTTTACATCATAAACATTGTCATCTTTACATCATAAACATTGTCATCTTTACATCATAAACATTGTCATCTTTACATCATAAACATTGTCATCTTTACATCATAAACATTGTCATCTTTACATCATAAACATTCTGATCAACATCTGGTATCAATTGAAATGAATGGCTCTCGTCTTCAGGAGGCCTCGAGTTTTGACAAGCTTCTGGGCTTTACCATTACTCCTTATCTTAAATGGAACACGTACATCAAATATGTTGCCAAGGCCGCAGGAAAAATGGTGGGATCTTTCTATCGATCCGGTAGATTTCTCACTGCTGATGCTATTCTCTATCTATATAAGAGCCAGGTACGTCCAAGGATGGAATACTGTTGCCACATCTGGGACGGGGCTGCTAGAAAGGACTTGTCCTGCCTTGATAGAGTTTAAAATAGACTTCGTAGCCTCGTGAGAGATGTCCTTTTCTCTTCCTTGCAACATCTATCTCACAGAAGGGATGTTGCGAGTTTGTCTCTGATGTATCGTTATTTTCATGGAAAGTGTTCGACTGAGCTTAAATCTATGGTCCCCCTCGCCAAACTTCCACAAGAAACACTCGTCTAGCTGTAAACACTATCAATAATTCCCACACTCTTTATATGTGACTAAACCTAAACGTAGATTCCATGAACAAGGCTTCTTTCTTAGAACTGCACGCCTGTGGAATTGTCTTCCCTTTTCCTGCTTTCCGGCTGACTACAATATGGTTATCTTCAAGTCTAACGTAAATAAGTTCTTGATGAGCCGTTCTATATGTTATCAAATTTACCAAATTTTCATTACTAATGATTACTATATTGTCCAATTTCTACTGTACACTCTTTAACCCTTATCCTTGAGTTGCCTCTTGGCCTTGATAATGTGGTGATGCCTATGTAAAAAAAAACAAAAAAAACATTGATTCAGGCTACACCCACGCACATTCAACTAAACTATGTAGATGCTGAAATTATTTTTTGTTTACACAAGAATCCCCACTTATCAATGCCAGGAGGCCACTCGAGGATAAGGGTTAATGAGTATACATTATCAATGTGATTATAGCGTTTTTAACATAGTGGGATTTTTGTAAATTGGATTACATAGGAGGACGGTCCATCAAGAACTTTTTTACATTGGACTTGAAAACAATCAGATGAGAAGCTGTTCTAATAATTGTCATGATATAAATCAGTATAACATTCGTGGGAGTCTAAGTAGGCGACTTTATTGAATTGAAATCAGCTCTGAAATTTTGTTTTTTGTTCTTAACTCTTAAGTATTACGATAGTTTAGTTTTTTACTACACAAACTGACGTCTTGGATGTTTCAGGTTTAAATTTATTTATTCCATAAAATCTTTTTCGGTTAGGGTGCTTGACACATTGTCGTCCTCCGTTCGGTTAGTACCATTTGTATTTCTAGAAAAAATAGTATTAGAAATTATCGGGGAAACCAATGCAAATAATAAAATAATTGGATTTGACTTAAGTATTTCGGTGTTCATTGCGCGACTTCTATCTCTACTATAATATAAAAGTCGCTTTGTGTATGTAAGTTCCTTCTTCATAGGTTCCGAAACGGCTGAGCTTACTTTGTGCAAATTTCACACAAAGATAGTTCATATGTCTGGCAGTGTTCTTAGATATGCTTAGTACGGAAATTCATTCGTTGTTCAATTTTAAAATAGTCTTTATTTCATCTGAACAATATTTTTACATGGGAATATTTTACATTATCCCGCCTAAGGAAGATAATAAATATCATTTCTGAAAAAATAAATTCTCATTGAAAGAGCAATAGACTACAGATCGAATGATTTCCTGCTCAAACCCAGAGGTACCTCATCATATTTAAACTCGAAGGACGCCCGGCATTGCCCGGTCGTAAAATACGCTTCAGTGCTATTTTGATTAATGTAGATCTCGTATTTATTATATTGGACCCAATATATGGATATGATTTAAAGAAAAAAAAAAAAAAGAGTGTGCCATTATCGAGAATCGAAACCGAAACTTTTAGCTTAGGATTAACTTTCTTTTGTCGTTAATGATTATGCTATGAAGACATGTTTACTGTAAAACTAAAAATTAAAATACACACCAATATCTAGTACGCCGCGCATACACATTCGTAATGCCGTCGATCGATCTTCACCTGACAAATTTCACTGTTTTCTATTTTCACTATTTTGCACCGATTTTCGTTCAAGTGCAAATATCGGCTGGCATTATGTTGTAAACAAACACATACGGAATTAGATGAACGGCACTACCATTACTTT
Organism: Euprymna scolopes; assembly: GCF_053919585.1. NCBI lineage: Eukaryota > Metazoa > Mollusca > Cephalopoda > Sepiida > Sepiolidae > Euprymna > Euprymna scolopes. The sequence goes on along the minus strand of NC_136501.1, from coordinate 100,947,067 downwards.
ATTTATGAATGTGAACACTGGACAAATTATTTCCCCGTAAGAAATAATATTCCATAGAGGATAGGCTATCATTGTATTTTGTCTCGATTTTTGAGCGATTAAAAAAATAAAATCGTTTTAATGGGGCAGAAATGATTATCATTTAACATTAAATGGCCCTACTCGACGGTATAAAAGTGTTTCTTTTCGCAACGAAAGCCTCTAAAAAGAAGTGAAATCTCATTTTGTTGGAGTGATTAGGCTAAAGCTATTTTTATCACTACTGCTACTACTATCATTATTTTACTTTTCACTAACACAATTTTTTTAATATCCGATGGTGAGGCCCCACCTTGCGGGCCTTTGGGAGTGTGGAGCCACCCTTTAATTTCCATTGCTCCCAGGTCCACTTTGAACCGGAGTGGTGGTACCTGTTAGGATCCCAACTATGGGTTAAATAGAATCTGACTTTAAAAAATATATTCTTCATTAAAAATCGTTCCTCAAAATAACTAGATTCAGCATTAAATACCATGAAAAAGGTTGATATGACGTAAAACAAGAACAACCAATCAACCAAACTTATTATTGAGGGAAAAATATTAACCTTCTTTTAGAGGCAAGGTAAAGAATAGTAAAACGGTGCTCGTCACAATGTTAATGTTTCCTAAACATTAACGTTTATGTAGATAGTCATTCTTTATATGGACTCGTTTTGTTAACTAGTCTGTTCCTTAACTGTTTCCTTATATTGACTAACAAAATCGTTCATTCATTTTTTTTCGTTAATGAAAATGGATTTCACAACGAACAAAAGCAAATGAGATTTGTTTTGAAAAGAGACCAATTTTTTTTCTCAGATTTTAAGTGAATTACAAAGAAAATTTTAGAAAAAAAAACAAAAAGGTCTACTCTTGTATTACACGCCCACCTTCCAAGTGTATTTACATATTTCGTAAGATATGTGGAAATATTACACACACACACACACATACACACACATACACACATACACACACACATATATATATATATATATATATATATATATACCTACTTCATTTACTCAAATAAAATAGTATACGAAAGTACAGATTTATGCGTAAACTTAAGTATTTACTTCCAATTGCCCAATAAATAGGTTGAACTAGTTAGTAATTTATAAAATATATATGGCGATTAAGCTACACTGAATATTCGGCGTTTAATCCACTCTAGGATTAGTCAGGCTTATGCGCGAATTCTGTGGTTGTTTATCGTTTTTATATGGTCCTCTTCTGTTGAGGATTTTAGTTAGCCAATCAGCTTTCTAGTATCCACCCCGCCCCTTCCTATCAGCCAATGGGCTGCATTTTATCGAACAAAGGATCTGTTTAGCGGTAAAAAGAAGTGACGTGGGTGTATGCGCATGAATGTGAGTTTGTATATGCGTGTGTGTGTGTGCGTACGTGCGTGCGTGCATGTGGGTGTGTATATGTGAGGGAAAACATGTTCGAACAAGTCCAGCGATGAATTTTTAAGGTACTGGCAATGGTTGTGTTTACGAAGACTTTGAACGAAATAGACCATGATTTGTACAGCGGTGCATCTCCGATCTTACTCGGTGAAAGATGTGAAAGAAAGGCTCCTATGAGTCTTCGTATATGTACACCACTGAACTAGTAGATAATCTGAAAAAAAAAAAAAACAGATGTTCATCAAATTGAAAAGAAAGTGTCGTATATTCAATAGCGAAAATTTTATTGTTTCACTCAGTAAATGAAGCCGGAAATAACAAGCAAATATTAGGTTCGGCATTCTCTGTTTTACTAAGTAATTAAAACCGACATTTCATTCTGAGCTGTCAACGGTGATGTTTCATAATCATTAAGTAAAATTTACTTGAAAACTTTTACTCGTTTCTAACGTCGCCAAACAAACGTATCTTTTTCCCCGTACAAATTGTTGAACAAATTAAGCACCTGATGTTTTGAAATGATCAGTCTCCTTTCACTTGAAGACATCTTTGGGAGGAAACTAATCGTTTGCTGGCGTTTTTATTGAAAACGCAGCAGAAGATCGGCCCTCAGAGACTCGTTAACTTCTAGCTATTATTTCAAGACGATCGTGCGTAGTGTTGATTAGCGAGTTCGCCTTTCCAAAGTTGAAAGCAAACAAAGAAAATATTTTAGTCCAAAATATACTTAAATGGATGACGCTTGCAATATTTAAAATCTGTTCGACTTAGATATTATCTTTCTATTCACTGTCTGCGCTTATAAAAACAACGAAGAGTCGTTTGTAATATATAATCGTTTTTAAAATTAGATTTTAGCTCTCACGTCAACCGGTAATGTAAACAAATATAAAACTCATACTATAACTCACGTTTTTGGTGAGCAATATTGCTTAAAAGAAAGTGGTGACTGTTGTATGAGTAATATATTTGAAACTCAGCTGGAAGACGCCATCTAGTTGAGCGCGCAGAAGAACCGGGATAGATCAAACAATTTAAACGACGTCACATTCTCTGTGACGGTCCCGCGTTCCCTCTGTGCCGCACGAACGTTCCCTCTGTTACACACGCTGTTTCTCAAACTGTCTCACCCTATGTCAGACACTCTTCTCTCACTCTCTCTCTCTCTTACTACTTCTCTCTCTCTTACTACTTCTCTCTCTCTTACTACTTCTCTCTCTCTTACTACTTCTCTCTCTCTTACTACTTCTCTCTCTCTTACTACTTCTCTCTCTTACTACTTCTCTCTCTTACTACTTCTCTCTCTCTTACTACTTCTCTCTCTCTCTTACTACTTCCCTCTCTCTTACTACTTCCCTCTCTCTTACTACTTCCCTCTCTCTTACTACTTCCCTCTCTCTTACTACTTCCCTCTCTCTTACTACTTCCCTCTCTCTTACTACTCTCTGTCTCTTACTACTCTCTGTCTCTTACTACTCTCTGTCTCTTACTACTCTCTCTCTCTTACTACTCTCTCTCTCTTACTACTCTCTCTCTCTTACTACTCTCTTTCTTACTACTCTCTCTCTTACTACTCTCTCTCTCTTACTACTCTCTCTCTCTTACTACTCTCTCTCTCTTACTACTCTCTCTCTCTTACTACTCTCTCTCTCTTACTACTCTCTCTCTCTTACTACTCTCTCTCTCTTACTACTCTCTCTCTCTTACTACTCTCTCTCTCACTACTCTCTCTCTCTTACTACTCTCTCTCTCTTACTACTCTCTCTCTCTTACTACTCTCTCTCTCTTACTACTCTCTCTCTCTTACTACTCTCTCTCTTACTACCCTCTCTCTCGTACTACCCTCTCTCTCGTACTACCCTCTCTCTCGTACTACCCTCTCTCTCGTACTACCCTCTCTCTCGTACTACCCTCTCTCTCTTACTACTCTCTCTCTCTTACTACTCTCTCTCTCTCTCTTACTACTCTCTCTCTCTTACTACTCTCTCTCTCTCTCTTACTACTCTCTCTCTCTCTCTTACTACTCTCTCTCTCTCTCTTACTACTCTCTCTCTCTCTCTTACTACTCTCTCTCTCTTACTACTCTCTCTCTCTTACTACTCTCTCTCTCTTACTACTCTCTCTCTCTTACTACTCTCTCTCTCTTACTACTCTCTCTCTCTTACTACTCTCTCTCTCTTACTACTCTCTCTCTCTTACTACTCTCTCTCTCTTACTACTCTCTCTCTTACTACTCTCTCTCTCTTACTACTCTCTCTCTCTTACTACTCTCTCTCTCTTACTACTCTCTCTCTCTTACTACTCTCTCTCTCTTACTACTCTCTCTCTCTCTTACTACTCTCTCTCTCTCTTACTACTCTCTCTCTCTTACTACTCTCTCTCTCTTACTACTCTCTGTCTCTTACTACTCTCTGTCTCTTACTACTCTCTGTCTCTTACTACTCTCTCTCTTACTACTCTCTCTCTTACTACTCTCTCTCTTACTAATCTCTCTCTTACTAATCTCTCTCTTACTACCCTCTCTCTCGTACTACCCTCTCTCTCGTACTACTCTCTCTCTCTTACTACTCTCTCTCTCTTACTACTCTCTCTCTCTTACTACTCTCTCTCTCTTACTACTCTCTCTCTCTTACTACTCTCTCTCTTACTACTCTCTCTCTTACTACTCTCTCTCTTACTACTCTCTCTCTCTTACTACTCTCTCTCTCTCTTACTACTCTCTCTCTCTTACTACTCTCTCTCTCTTACTACTCTCTCTCTCTTACTACTCTCTCTCTTACTACTCTCTCTCTTACTACTCTCTCTCTCTTACTACTCTCTCTCTCTCTTACTACTCTCTCTCTCTTACTACTCTCTCTCTCTTACTACTCTCTCTCTCTTACTACTCTCTCTCTCTCTCTTACTACTCTCTCTCTCTCTCTTACTACTTCTCTCTCTCTCTTACTACTTCTCTCTCTCTTACTACTTCTCTCTCTCTCTTACTACTTCTCTCTCTCTCTTACTACTTCTCTCTCTCTCTTACTACTTCTCTCTCTGTCTTACTACTTCTCTCTCTGTCTTACTACTTCTCTCTCTGTCTTACTACTTCTCTCTCTGTCTTACTACTTCTCTCTCTGTCTTACTACTTCTCTCTCTGTCTTACTACTTCTCTCTCTGTCTTACTACTTCTCTCTCTGTCTTACTACTTCTCTCTCTCTCTCTTACTACTTCTCTCTCTCTTACTACTTCTCTCTCTCTTACTACTTCTCTCTCTCTTACTACTTCTCTCTCTCTTACTACTTCTCTCTCTCTTACTACTTCTCTCTCTCTTACTACTTCTCTCTCTCTTACTACTTCTCTCTCTCTTACTACTTCTCTCTCTCTTACTACTTCTCTCTCTCTCTTACTACTTCTCTCTCTCTCTTACTACTTCTCTCTCTCTCTTACTACTTCTCTCTCTCTCTTACTACTTCTCTCTCTCTCTTACTACTTCTCTCTCTCTCTTACTACTTCTCTCTCTCTCTTACTACTTCTCTCTCACCCCTACTACTTCTCTCTCACCCCTACTACTTCTCTCTCACCCCTACTACTTCTCTCTCACCCCTACTACTTCTCTCTCACCCCTACTACTTCTCTCTCACCCCTACTACTTCTCTCTCACCCCTACTACTTCTCTCTCACCCCTACTACTTCTCTCTCACCCCTACTACTTCTCTCTCACCCCTACTCTTTCTCTCTCACGCGTACTCTTTCTCTCTTACGCGTACTCTTTCTCTCTTACGCGTACTCTTTCTCTCTTACGCGTACTCTTTCTCTCTTACGCGTACTCTTTCTCTCTTACGCGTACTCTTTCTCTCTTACGCGTACTCTTTCTCTCTTACGCGTACTCTTTCTCTCTTACGCGTACTCTTTCTCTCTTACGCGTACTCTTTCTCTCTTACGCGTACTCTTCCTCTCTTACGCGTACTCTTCCTCTCTTACGCGTACTCTTCCTCTCTTACGCGTACTCTTCCTCTCTTACGCGTACTCTTCCTCTCTTACGCGTACTCTTCCTCTCTTACGCGTACTCTTCCTCTCTTACGCGTACTCTTCCTCTCTTACGCGTACTCTTCCTCTCTTACGCGTACTCTTCCTCTCTTACGCGTACTCTTCCTCTCTTACGCGTACTCTTCCTCTCTTACGCGTACTCTTCCTCTCTTACGCGTACTCTTCCTCTCTTACGCGTACTCTTCCTCTCTTACGCGTACTCTTCCTCTCTCTCTCTCTTACACGTACTCTTCCTCTCTCTCTCTCTCTTACACGTACTCTTCCTCTCTCTCTCTCTCTTACACGTACTCTTCCTCTCTCTCTCTCTTACACGTACTCTTCCTCTCTCTCTCTCTCTTACACGTACTCTTCCTCTCTCTCTCTCTTACACGTACTCTTCCTCTCTCTCTCTCTTACACGTACTCTTCCTCTCTCTCTTACACATACTCTTCCTCTCTCTCTCTCGTACTCTTCCTCTCTCTCTCTCGTACTCTTCCTCTCTCTCTCTCTCTCGTACTCTTCCTCTCTCTCTCTCTCGCACTCTTCCTCTCTCTCTATCACTCTCGTACTCTTCCTCTATCTCTCTCGTACTCTTCCTCTATCTCTCTCGTACTCTTCCTCTCTCTCTCTCTCGTACTCTTCCTCTCTCTCTCTCTCGTACTCTTCCTCTCTCTCTCTCTCGTACTCTTCCTCTCTCTCTCTCTCGTACTCTTCCTCTCTCTCTCTCTCGTACTCTTCCTCTCTCTCTCTCTCGTACTCTTCCTCTCTCTCTCTCTCGTACTCTTCCTCTCTTTCTCTGTCGTATTCTTTCTCTCTCTGTCGTATTCTTTCTCTCTCTGTCGTACTCTTTCTCTCTCTCTCGTACTCTTCCTCTCTCTCTCGTAATCTTTCTCTCCCTCTATCTCTCGTAGTCTTTCTATCTCTCTTTCGTACTCTTTCTCTCTCTCTTGTACTCTTCCTCTCTCTCTTGTACTCTTCCTCTCTCTCTCTCTCTCTTGTACTCTTCCTCTCTCTCTTGTACTCTTCCTCTCTCTCTTGTACTCTTCCTCTCTCTCTTGTACTCTTCCTCTCTCTCTTGTACTCTTCCTCTCTCTCTTGTACTCTTCCTCTCTCTCTTGTACTCTTCCTCTCTCTCTTGTACTCTTCCTCTCTCTCTTGTACTCTTCCTCTCTCTCTTGTACTCTTCCTCTCTCTCTTGTACTCTTCCTCTCTCTCTTGTACTCTTCCTCTCTCTCTTGTACTCTTCCTCTCTCTCTTGTACTCTTCCTCTCTCTCTTGTACTCTTCCTCTCTCTCTTGTACTCTTCCTCTCTCTCTTACACATACTCTCGTTCTCTCTCTCTTACACATACTCTCGTTCTCTCTCTCTCTTACACACACTCTCGTTCTCTCTCTCTTACACACACTCTCGTTCTCTCTCTCTCTTACACACACTCTCGTTCTCTCTCTCTCTTACACACACTCTCGTTCTCTCTCTCTCTTACACACACTCTCGTTCTCTCTCTCTCTCTTACACACACTCTCGTTCTCTCTCTCTCTTACACACACTCTCGTTCTCTCTCTCTCTCTTACACACACTCTCGTTCTCTCTCTCTCTCTCTTACACACACTCTCGTTCTCTCTCTCTTACACACACTCTCGTTCTCTCTCTCTTACACACACTCTCGTTCTCTCTCTCTTACACACACTCTCGTTCTCTCTCTCTTACACACACTCTCGTTCTCTCTCTCTTACACACACTCTCGTTCTCTCTCTCTCTTTCTCTCTTACACTCTGGTTCTCTCTCTCTCTTTCTCTCTTACACTCTGGTTCTCTCTCTCTCTTTCTCTCTTACACTCTCGTTCTCTCTCTCTCTCTCTCTTTCTCTCTTACACTCTTGTTCTCTCTCTCTCTCTTTCTCTCTTATACTCTCGTTCTCTCTCTCTCTTTCTCTCTTACACACACTCTCGTTCTCTCTCTCTCTCTCTTACACACACTCTCGTTCTCTCTCTCTCTCTTACACACACTCTCGTTCTCTCTCTCTCTCTCTCTCTTACACACACTCTCGTTCTCTCTCTCTCTCTCTCTTACACACACTCTCGTTCTCTCTCTCTCTCTCTCTTACACACACTCTCGTTCTCTCTCTCTCTCTTACACACACTCTCGCTCTCTCTCTCTTTCTCTTACACACACTCTCGCTCTCTCTCTCTTTCTCTTACACACACTCTCGTTCTCTCTCTCTTTCTCTTACACACACTCTCGTTCTCTCTCTCTCTCTTACACACACTCTCGTTCTCTCTCTCTCTCTTACACACACTCTCGTTTTCTCTCTCTTACACACACTCTCGTTCTCTCTCTCTTACACACACTCTCGTTCTCTCTATCTCTCTCTCTTTCTCTCTTACACTCTCGTTCTCTCTCTCTCTCTTACACACACTCTCGTTCTCTCTCTCTCTCTCTCTTACACACACTCTCGTTCTCTCTCTCTCTCTTACACACACTCTCGTTCTCTCTCTCTCTCTCTTACACACACTCTCGTTCTCTCTCTCTCTCTCTTACACACAATCTCGTTCCCTCTCTCTTTCTCTTACACACACTCTCGTTCTCTCTCTCTCTCTTACACACACTCTCGTTCTCTCTCTCTCTCTTACACACACTCTCGTTCTCTCTCTCTCTCTTACACACACTCTCGTTCTCTCTCTCTCTTACACACACTCTCGTTCTCTCTCTCTCTTACACACACTCCCGTTCTCTCTCTCTCTTACACACACTCTCGTTCTCTCTCTCTCTCTCTTACACACACTCTCGTTCTCTCTCTCTCTTACACACACTCTCGTTCTCTCTCTCTCTTACACAAACTCTCGTTCTCTCTCTCTCTTACACACACTCTCGTTCTCTCTCTCTCTTACACACACTCTCGTTCTCTCTCTCTCTTACACACACTCTCGTTCTCTCTCTCTCTTACACACACTCTCGTTCTCTCTCTCTCTTACACACACTCTCGTTCTCTCTCTCTCTTACACACACTCTCGTTCTCTCTCTCTCTTACACACACTCTCGTTCTCTCTCTCTCTTACACACACTCTCGTTCTCTCTCTCTCTTACACACACTCTCGTTCTCTCTCTCTCTTACACACACTCTCGTTCTCTCTCTCTTACACACACTCTCGTTCTCTCTCTCTTACACACACTCTCGTTCTCTCTCTCTCTTACACACACTCTCGTTCTCTCTCTCTCTTACACACACTCTCGTTCTCTCTCTCTTACACACACTCTCGTTCTCTCTCTCTTACACACACTCTCGTTCTCTCTCTCTTACACACACTCTCGTTCTCTCTCTCTCTCTTTCTCTCTTACACTCTCGTTCTCTCTCTCTCTCTTTCTTTCTTACACTCTCGTTCTCTCTCTCTCTCTTTCTCTCTTACACTCTCGTTCTCTCTCTCTCTCTTTCTCTCTTACACTCTCGTTCTCTCTCTCTTTCTCTCTTACACTCTCGTTCTCTCTCTCTCTGTCTCTCTTACACTCTCGTTCTCTCTCTCTCTTTCTCTCTTACACACACTCTCGTTCTCTCTCTCTCTCTCTTACACACACTCTCGTTCTCTCTCTCTCTCTCTCTCTCTCACACACACTCTCGTTCTCTCTTTCTCTCTCTCTTACACACACTCTCGTTCTCTCTCTCTCTTACACACACTCTCGTTCTCTCTCTCTCTTACACACACTCTCGTTCTCTCTCTCTCTTACACACACTCTCGTTCTCTCTCTCTCTTACACACACTCTCGTTCTCTCTCTCTCTTACACACAATCTCGTTCTCTCTCTCTTTCTCTTACACACACTCTCGTTCTCTCTCTCTTACAAACACTCTCGTTCTCTCTCTCTTACACACACTCTCGTTCTCTCTCTCTTACACACACTCTCGTTCTCTCTCTCTTACACACACTCTCGTTCTCTCTCTCTTACACACACTCTCGTTCTCTCTCTCTTACACACACTCTCGTTCTCTCTCTCTTACACACACTCTCGTTCTCTCTCTCTTACACACACTCTCGTTCTCTCTCTCTTACACACACTCTCGTTCTCTCTCTCTTACACACACTCTCGTTCTCTCTCTCTTACACACACTCTCGTTCTCTCTCTCTTACACACACTCTCGTTCTCTCTCTCTCTTACACACACTCTCGTTCTCTCTCTCTCTTACACACACTCTCGTTCTCTCTCTCTCTCTTACACACACTCTCGTTCTCTCTCTCTCTCTTACACACACTCTCGTTCTCTCTCTCTCTCTTACACACACTCTCGTTCTCTCTCTCTCTCTTACACACACTCTCGTTCTCTCTCTCTCTCTTACACACACTCTCGTTCTCTCTCTCTCTCTTACACACACTCTCGTTCTCTCTCTCTCTCTTACACACACTCTCGTTCTCTCTCTCTCTTACACACACTCTCGTTCTCTCTCTCTCTCTTACACACACTCTCGTTCTCTCTCTCTCTTACACACACTCTCGTTCTCTCTCTCTCTTACACACACTCTCGTTCTCTCTCTCTCTTACACACACTCTCGTTCTCTCTCTCTCTTACACACACTCTCGTTCTCTCTCTCTCTTACACACACTCTCGTTCTCTCTCTCTCTTACACACACTCTCGTTCTCTCTCTCTCTTACACACACTCTCGTTCTCTCTCTCTCTTACACACACTCTCGTTCTCTCTCTCTCTTACACACACTCTCGTTCTCTCTCTCTCTCTTACACACACTCTCGTTCTCTCTCTCTCTCTTACACACACTCTCGTTCTCTCTCTCTCTCTTACACACACTCTCGTTCTCTCTTTCTTACACACACTCTCGTTCTCTCTCTCTCTGACACACACTCTCGTTCTCTCTCTCTCTTACACACACTCTCGTTCTCTCTCTCTCTCTCTTACACACACTCTCGTTCTCTCTCTCTCTCTCTCTTACACACACTCTCGTTCTCTCTCTCTCTCTCTCTTACACACACTCTCGTTCTCTCTCTCTCTCTCTTACACACACTCTCGTTCTCTCTCTCTCTCTTACACACACTCTCGTTCTCTCTCTCTCTCTCTTACACACACTCTCGTTCTCTCTCTCTCTCTCTTACACACAATCTCGTTCCCTCTCTCTTTCTCTTACACACACTCTCGTTCTCTCTCTCTCTCTTACACACACTCTCGTTCTCTCTCTCTCTCTTACACACACTCTCGTTCTCTCTCTCTCTCTTACACACACTCTCGTTCTCTCTCTCTCTCTTACACACACTCTCGTTCTCTCTCTCTCTCTTACACACACTCTCGTTCTCTCTCTCTCTTACACACACTCTCGTTCTCTCTCTCTCTCTTACACACACTCTCGTTCTCTCTCTCTCTCTTACACACACTCTCGTTCTCTCTCTCTCTCTCTTACACACACTCTCGTTCTCTCTCTCTCTCTTACACACACTCTCGTTCTCTCTCTCTTACACACACTCTCGTTCTCTCTCTCTTACACACACTCTCGTTCTCTCTCTCTCTCTTACACACACTCTCGTTCTCTCTCTCTCTTACACACACTCTCGTTCTCTCTCTCTCTCTTACACACACTCTCGTTCTCTCTCTCTTACACACACTCTCGTTCTCTCTCTCTTACACACACTCTCGTTCTCTCTCTCTTACACACACTCTCGTTCTCTCTCTCTTACACACACTCGCGTTCTCTCTCTCTTACACACACTCTCGTTCTCTCTCTCTTACTCACACTCTCGTTCTCTCTCTCTTACACACACTCTCGTTCTCTCTCTCTTACACACACTCTCGTTCTCTTTCTCTTACACACACTCTCGTTCTCTCTCTCTCTTACACACACTCTCGTTCTCTCTCTCTCTTACACACACTCTCGTTCTCTCTCTCTCTCTTACACACACTCTCGTTCTCTCTCTCTCTCTTACACACACTCTCGTTCTCTCTCTCTCTCTTACACACACTCTCGTTCTCTCTCTCTCTCTTACACACACTCTCGTTCTCTCTCTCTCTCTTACACACACTCTCGTTCTCTCTCTCTCTCTTACACACACTCTCGTTCTCTCTCTCTCTCTTACACACACTCTCGTTTTTTTAAAGCAAATATAAAACTTTTACTTGGTTTCCACCTGTGTAATTTTAAACGAAAATGTTAATCTTAAAGGTACTCGAGTATGCTGAAAGCTAATAGCACATTTAAAAGTTCCCAGCAAATAAGTAGTTTTCTGGAAGTTAAGCAGTGTGGTGTCTTATGTTTTAAGTAGTGATTACTGCTGTACGTGCTAGTACGCATATTTTGTCGATAATTAATGTTCACTATTATATAGCTGGCTATAACATACTAAGCCAACGTGTCCCGAGTAGTATTTTAATGAAATATCATCTAAGGCTTAAAAAAATGGAATGAGAATGGCATGTTTTATTTTGGTGGTATTATACATTCTTGCGAATTTTCAAAATCCGACATAAAGTAGTGTGATATACAAACACTCGGGAAATGTAGGTCTCATGTTTCAGCTGTAAAAAGAGATAGTAATTTGCAGACCCGAACCCATACCGAGAAGGAGTAAAAAAAAAAAAAAAAAAAATGACGTATTTGATGTTGCGGCCGTTGCCGGACCGGAATTGACGTACGCTTTAATTAAGGCTTATCAATCAAAAAGACGTGAGTGACTTTCGGAAATATTTTCGAAAAAAGCGACTCCTTCCTGTAGAAATCTGCCCAGTTGAAGGTGAAGTAATTAATGTTTTAAGCCATTTTTTAATATTTATCTTCCGAAGTGTCGAGCGTCAGAACGGTATCGATCGCTTGAAAATATGCCCCCCTCTGTCGAATGTTTTAGACATTCATAGATACATTTTTAAGCACAGAGGAGATTTATATTATGGATTATTTTTTTTATCTTAAACACGTTTATAGCTTGCAGAATATGGGCTAGATTAAGTGTTCGAGACAACTATGAAAAATACTCCGATTCACATCTAACTAGCAGAAGATATGGGCATGGGTCTTACAATATTTTATATCGTTACATTAATATATGAAATCTAAGCTATAAGCTTTTGGAAAAAAAAACAATCAGAATTACTGATCTTCTATTCGACTCTTTTGTCGTTTCGATATAAATTCCAGTAGTCAACCGAGCGTGAGTCGTCCATAACATATGCTACATTATTCATTGACAGTGTATTACCATAGAAGCTGCTGTTGACTTACTATCTTTGAAGAATTTTTCTATTTTTGTTTTCTACCTGTATATTTTAGCTTGGTATTCCATAGATAACGTGACGCATTTATTGTTTAGCGGGTATTTAAATATGCTTAATTGCATTTTTGTATTTATTTTTTTCATTAATATTTATTTAGTTATTATAAATTACATTTTTCGCACAGTAGTATAACGCATTTCGTTTTCATGCATGCTATTGAGTACTTGCCAACGTGTACGCACTGGTTCTTTTCTTGAACTTGAATACGTCCTTTTAAGCTATCAAATTTTCCCTGGTTATTTCATATTCCCAACTACTGTTCTATCCTGTAACAGTCGTTTATTCTGCAGTAGTTTAGTTTTACTTTCAATTGATTTTAAACACTTAGTAATAACACTTTCTTAAATGATTGTTTGTTGTTCAGCGAACTGGGATGAAACACAATTTATATATTTTCTCTAGTTACATAATAATTTGCTTCTGAAGTTTTTAGATGAGGATTGTTGTGTATTATTGGATTATTTGGACTAATGTTTTCATCTAGATAAAAATGTGCCGTTGCACACCACATCAAACGTATGACAACAGTGCCATGGCCAGCATTTTCAAAATGCATCGCTCGAGTGCCACAAATAATATGGGCATGCCCAAAGTAATTAAAACAAAGTTTCCAGTTAGGGTTATGGTCTTGGTGGTTTTTTTTTCAGGTGAAGGCTAAATCATGCAAACATACACTTTTGAAGTCTTAAAAAATGCGACACCAAAGTGTGGCTGGATATGCTGAAAAGTGTGCTGATTCACTGGTGCAATCAGGTGGTTGCTAGAAAACCTTGTTTGTATCAGGACACATCACTGGGTGACACGACTAAAGAAACACAGGAGTGCTACGACTTTGTAATCTTCTCTGACTGAACCCTCTCTTCCCACGAACCCGCTGGACCATTTCGTTTGGTCATATGTCGACCTGAGCAACATGACCCCCCACCCCCAACACCAAAGCTAGCCTGATCGCTTAGCTCCCATTGGTTCTTTGTGCTAATAGCATGCTCCAGTAGTAGACCTTTATCGTGGTGGTGATTGGAGTTTAAGCATCTAAATAATATTGGTGGCAGCTATACTTTATAACCAAGTTATCTGAATTCATTTTTCAATAACACTTTTAAAATAAAGCTGCTGTTATTTTTTTCTAAAAATTGACAAATGTATTGTTTCACTCTGTAATTATGGTCAATGTCAATACGTATTTGGGGAACCACAAATCTATAGAGATAGCTATTTGGGATTTAAAGTTAGGGATACGCATATTACACACTACTTTAAAAACCGTGTGAAACCATTGATAACAGTAATATACGTACATAAATAGGTAACAAAAAATTACAATATTTTTAATTCAAAATAGAAATGTTTACTTAATTGCAAAACCCCAATGCGACTTAATTACACAGTTTATCACAAATAAACACGCTTCTTCAGGCTCAGACGGATTATGCATACGCTGGAGGAGTCCGTGCGCAACTCTAACCACACATCTCCGGTATTGATATTGTTAAATGGCAGTAGCAAATGCAGTGTATGTACAGGAAACGAATGTTGGATAAGCGGAAAGCACATACAGCGCCTAGAATTCCCGAATGGTCACCCATCTGATACTAACCAGGCTCAACGTTGCTTAATTTCGGTGATTTTAAGAGAAACAGCGTCTCAGCGCGATAATTTCGGATATGTATGCGGCATAACAAATGTACCCACAAACAATTCCATCATAAATAAATGTCCAGGAAAGTTTCCTGTGGCTAGCACTGTAAATCTTTCTGGTTAATATTTAAAGTCTCTCTGCCCCAATCGATACTATAAAATGGAAGAAAATTATTTACCCCGATTATATATATATATATATCGTTTATCGAAGAATTTTGAGAAAATATAAATTGCTCGATCGAAAGCATCTCTGAGCTAAAATAAATATTTTTATTTTCACACAATATCTTAAATATTCCAGGTCTGAACTGTATTTATTGACACTGGTGGTGCTTTACGATTATGCGCACGCCTTTACAATCCAATAAATTCGGCTACTAACGATATGCAGTTTTCATTTTCTCCGTCAAAAATATCGAATTGATTGTTAACTATACCTGGCAGTAAAACAATGGAACATGTTAAGAATACGTAACGAATAGTTTTTTTCACGATGTATATGTATCTAATATATTGTACGTAATGTCTACGGAGATGCTCTGATACTGTAGCTTTTTTGGTAAAACTGCAAAAGTAATTATCAAAGTAAGCACGAACGCCCGGCACAGCGCGGTCGGAAAGTATGCTTGAATATATTTGAATTCTTGCAGATTTCGTGGGAATTATTATAGAGGTTAACTTCTATCGATTTATATATATATATATATATATATATATATATATATATATATATATATATATATATATTATATGGAAAAATGACCGCATGAACAGCAATATATATATGTATTATAAAGTTTCGATTCTCAAAATAAAATATGCCCATAGAACCTGAGTGAATAAATTAAATCGAAACAAATAAAAACTTATAAAAAAAATATGTACTTATAGGAGATGAGTTCCTTCAGCGATAATCGAAATGGAATCCAGAACTTATGAACAGTTCTTGATAAAAATCCTATTATAATATTTTGTACTGGCTGTGTGTGTGCATCGCGGTTTTTTTTTTTTCAGCCTACAGGCAATGCACTCGGGAAAGCTATGTACCGAAATGAAGCTTATAACCAAGCGAGTGTTTTACTGATACTGGTGTCCATGTTTCTGTATGGAATTGCAAGAAAAAAAAATTACTCAACGTTTTATTTGCTGGATACTTTTCCGGTATTCGCCGGAAGTTATCGCTCTTAGTAAGTTGATTTACTGGGAGAGTGAGAGACAGGCAGGTAGGCCGTTTGAAATGAACCTTATGACCCACCAGATGTTTTAGCGATATTTATGTCCATGTTTGGTGCAAGATTTATTAAACAACGTTTTATTTTCTGGATATTTTTCCGGTACAAGAACTCAAGTTTGCCTAGCTGGGCAAACATGGGTGCTTGTATTTATAAAGAAATACAAACCGAAAACAAAACTTATGAAGAATACTTGGTAAAATTATGACCGGTTAGTCTAGGGGTTTTTATTTTACACAGGAAACACAATTTATCAAGCCCTGTGACCACTCGAGGATAAGGGTTATTCAGTATACAGTAGTCATTGACTATAGCGTAGAAAACATCAGTAGTGGAATGTTTGTAAGTTGGATTACTTAGGAGGTTTCATCATTTGCGTTAGACTAAAGACAATCAAATTGTAGTCAGCAGGAAAGCAGCCCAATGGAAGAGTTCGATAGGCGTGCAGTTCTGGGAAAGGAGCATTGTTCATGGAATCTACATTTAGGTTTAGGTTCCGATGAATAGCGTGGGAAAATATTGATAGTGGTTTTTGATAGACGAGTGTTTTTCATGAAAGTTTGGAGGGAAGCATAGATTGAAGCTCAGACGAGCACCTGCGATAGAAATTACGGTAAAACAGAGAAAAGCTCTGTTTCTTCTGTCGGCAAGAGGCTGTAAGTAAGCTACGGCGTCGGTCAAAATGCTATGAGTCCACCGAACTATATCGCATTAAACTGCTTATTAACGGGAGAAAACCGTAAAAATTACCTGAAATGTCGACAAAGTTTGATATTGCGATTAGAGTGCAGACATTTTAAGACCCTATCCGGGAGATAATAATATAGATTCTATAGGCGAACCTTTGGATTGTAGAGTCATAAGATATTCAATGATATGAGCAGATTCTAACACAGTAAACAATTTTCTATAAGCGATTTAATATCAAGATTCCTACAAATTTACAATCCTTACTTATGGCTGACGGAAAGTAATCAATCTACTATAATGTACTACGAAGGGTGTAGATTGGCCTTGCTTGGTCTGAATTCTTGACTTGGACATACATGCAACTGACTTCCATGATGACACTGAAGATGTTCAGCGAAAAAAATAAAATAAAGTACACAATATAAAGTGAATAAAATATGATGAGAATGTCACAACATAATTGTTCTATCTAAAAAGAATAGCGTACGATGAAACACTCGTTTCTTCACGCATTTATTACAATGTTTTTTTTCCAATATTTATTGAGAACATCTAATTTCTTCTGAACACAGTGGTTTTGTCAGATACTACGGATCGCGTAATAACTTATGTGAATTCCATTTTCCTCGTCTAATATTTTTAGTGTATTTAATCTGACTACATCTAAAAATGAACTCTGCCTCTTTTATGGTGATTGACTGTCAACGAATAATTGCATCGTCGAATGATATATCCTCTTTCAAAATGTTTTATGTCCATCTCAGTGTTTTAAGTATAGGAAACAAGTATAAATAAGAAATGTAATCACAACAAACTAATATTTCCTGTAAACCTTTAGTGGAACACGTACGTATAAATCTTATTGTACTTACAATCATTATACACACACACACATATATATATATATATATATGTGTGTGTGTGTTTGGTGTGTAATTATAAAACGCTGTGGACCGTGCGCTTTGTCTTGAATCTTGTTTTCGACGATAGAAAGATTTCATCTTTAAATAAGGAATACTGGAAGTATATATGGTTGTGTCCCAAGCTAAGGAATGGGACTAAGACGTGTGTTTATGTTTATATTTTAGCTGATAGCACACACACACACACACACACACGAGTGGAACTGCCGACTGTCATAACGACGGTTCTAGGTTCGATCCTCGGCTTGGGAGAGATGCTAGTCTAGCCACACTGATGAGTTGTGATACAACGAAACAGTACTGTATGTCGATGACTACAAATATATATATATATATATATATATGTATGTCATATATGCTACTGGTACCATGCAACCCAGTACTACCTGCCGAATGGTCGGGTCACCGGCGACTAAACTGCTTCCCCCACCAGACTTGTTTGGTGAAGAGGGTTGCTAGTCTCCCTGCAGGATTATAAACAAGACCTACCAAAGGGGGCGAATGAACCCTATTCTTCGGGGTCAACGCCCAACTAGCATCGTGTGTGTCGGTGTGTATTTAACCCATGTTGGGGTGGAAAGAGTTCCCATATGTCGTGGTGAATGAACCCTTTCAAGGAGAAGCAAATCTGATTAAAAAAAACACATAAAGCAGGAGACCAGTACCCGCATTAAGTTGGTCTGCAGTTTAACTTGTTGCTGGCTACTTTCTCTAGCTTGTTGATGGATCTCAACATTTGGAACCGAAAGAGAGACTTAGCTGCCGTACAAAGCTAAGACTCTGTAACATCATCTGTGTATAGATACTCCCTCAGGCATTTGTCTATAAAAATGGTCCTCTGGCGTTGGAAAAGTTGTGACGCGTGGAGGCTTGAAATGCTGGAAGCATGTAATAATTGATCTAAATGACCATCTTCAGTGGCATGCTTTCTTGAGCGCGAGGATTCACTGGTAGGACTACAGTCATTTTTTGGGGGCTCATTGACTTTAAGTGTCTGAGGGAGTGGCACTCGTCAGACAATACGTTGCCATCATCATATATACGTATATAGTTATAATCTCACTACTTTATATTAAATCGCATATATTAATTGATAAAGATGCGTTTCTAAACTAAATATATAATCTACATAATTAAAATATATTAAACATATCTTTATGATCGCGTGATACTTGACTGTGTGATTATATATATATATATATATATATATAATCTCATTTCTTAATTTGAGCACAACTTCCAATCAAATCTATATACCGTATGCCCTTGGTTGAATTGTTCGATTATCGGAAGATTCTATCTTTCAAAATGTGTTGACAGGGTAAATATATGCGTATGGGCGTGGCTCAGAGGCTATGCACTGAGCGTTCATGGATTACCCTTTTCACACTCTTATTAAAAATGTTATTCTGCATATATGTGATAAGCAACATTCATAATTACTCACGGCGATTTTGCTAATAATATGTCCTCCGGTGGGATGGGCTATTCACTGACATCCAGGAATTAAGAAAATGTGAAGTTATACCTACTCTTTATCAAACAATTAATTTTGTTGGTGTATATTACTTAATTCGGAATATATATATATATATATATATATATATTTAACTGAGTTCATATCTGTTAAAATTACATTAACGACTATATGACGTCACAAAAATTTCCCTTCCTTTAACAGCGCAATCCCCCCTTCTTTTTAATTTCCAACGTGTTTTCCGTTTTTCTGAAATAGAACAGCGTCATACTTTGCACGTGAACCATTTGCAAATATTTTGTACTCGTATTTTTGTTTCTTAATCTCATTCATCATGAGGAAGTCTCGAAATAAAGACGAAACGTTAATGAACAAATAATACGGTTTGTTTCCTTTTTATTTCGCTCTCTCTCTCTCTCTCTCTATATATATATATATATATATATATATATATATATATATATATAATGTATATATGAGAGAGAGATCGGTAAAAACATTTCTTTCTCAATTATTTTACTTTTTTATATAATAATCCTTATTATATGAATGTCAATCTAAGAGATAATATAACAAACAAATGACAAAATTCGATATTCCAAATCTATAATGTTGTCCATCTTACAATTTATTCCTAAAATAACGTTGAAATTCAAA
>NC_136501.1:100842750-100917750 GCF_053919585.1 Euprymna scolopes | reverse complement strand
TATACATCATGTGTGTATGCAAAAATATATATTCAGCTTCTGTGTATAGGCATATATATACAGAATGCATGTGTATGCATATGTATAACATGTGTGTATGAATACATATATATAACATGTGTATGAATACATATATAAACCATGTGTGTATGAATAGATATATATAACATGTGTGTATGAATAGATATATATAACATGTGTGTATGAATAGATATATATAACATGTGTGTATGAATAGATATATATAACATGTGTGTATGAATAGATATATATAACATGTGTGTATGAATAGATATATATAACGTGTGTATGAATAGATATATATAACGTGTGTATGAATAGATATATATAACATGTGTGTATGAATAGATATATATAACATGTGTGTATGAATAGATATATATAACATGCGTGTATGAATATATACATATAACGTGTGTGTATGCATATATATATATATATATATAACATGTGTGTATGCATAGATATATATATATATATAACATGTGGGTATGCATATATATATATATATATAACATGTGGGTATGCATATATATATATATATATATAACACGTGTGTATGCATATATAACATGTGTGTATGCATATATAACATGTGTGTATGCATATATATAACATGTGTGTATGCATATATATATATAACATGTGTGTATGCATATATATATATAACATGTCTGTATGCATATATATATATATATATAACATGTCTGTATGCATATATATATATAACATGTCTGTATGCATATATATATATATAACATGTCTGTATGCATATATATATAACATGTCTGTATGCATATATATATATCTAACATGTCTGTATGCATATATATATATCTAACATGTATGTATGCATATATATCTAACATGGCTGTATGTATATATATATAACATGTCTGTATGTATATATATATAACATGTCTGTATGCATATATATAACATGTCTGTATGTATATATATATAACATGTCTGTATGCATATATATGACATGTCTGTATGTATATATATATATATATATATATATATATATAACATGTCTGTATGTATATATATATATATATATATATAACATGTCTGTATGTATATATATATATATATATAACATGTCTGTATGTATATATATATATATATATATATATATATAACATGTCTGTATGTATATATATATATATATATATATATATAACATGTCTGTATGTATATATATATATATATATATATATATATATATATATATATAACATGTCTGTATGTATATATATATATATATATATATATATATAACATGTCTGTATGTATATATATATATATATATAACATGTCTGTATGTATATATATATATATATATATATATAACATGTCTGTATGTATATATATATATATATATATATATAACATGTCTGTATGTATATATATATATATATATATATATATATATATATAACATGTCTGTATGTATATATATATATATATATATAACATGTCTGTATGTATATATATATATATATATATATATATATATATATATATATATATATATAACATGTCGGTATTCATATATACATATATATATATATATATATATATATATATATACAACACGTGTGTATGTATATATATATATACAACGCGTGTGTGTATATAGATATATATATATATATAATATATATGTATATATATAACATCTGTGTATATATATAACACGTGTGGGTGTATATATAACATGTGTGGATGTATATATAACACGTGTGTGTTTGTGGGTATGTATATCATGTGTGTTTGTATGCATATAACATGTGTGTATATATATTACATGTGTATATATATTTATATATATATATTACATTGGTATATATATATTACATTGGTGTATATATATATTACATTGGTGTATATTATGTATATAAAGATATATATAACACGTTTATATACATATATATATATGTATATATACACATCATGTATGTATATATAACATGTGTGTATATACATGTATATATAACATGTATGTATACATACACACACACACACAAAGCAGGCCTCAAGTTTTGACGAGCTTCTGGGGTTTGCCGTTACTCCTGGTTTTAAATGGAACACGTACATCAAATCTGTTGTCAGGCATCTGGAAAAATAGTGGGGTCTTTCCATCGATCCAGTAAATATCTCTCTGCTGATTCAATTCTCTGTCTATATAAGCGCCATGTACGTTCAAGGAGTGAATACTGTTGTCACAATTCTGCAGGAGCTGCTAGAAAAGACTTGTCCTTCCTGTATAGAGTTCAAAATAAACTTCGTATCCTCGTATGAGATATCCTTTTCTCTTCCCTGCAACCTCTATCTAACAGAAGAGATGTTGCGAGTTTGTCTCTGATGTATCGTTTTGTTTTCATGGAAAGTGTTCGACTGAGCGTCAGTCTATGGGCCCCCGTCACCAAACCTTCACAAGAAACACTCGTCTAGCGTAAAACACTATCAGCAATTTTTCCCACTCTTTATCTGTGCCTAAACCTTAACGAAGAGTCCATGAACAAATCTTCTTTCTTAGAACTGCACGCCTGTGGAATTTTCTTCCGTGTTCCTGCTTTCCTGCTGACTACAATATGGTTGCCTTCATGTCAAACGTAAATTAGTTCTTGATGAGCCGTTCCATATAAGTTAACACATTTACCGAATTTCCATTACTAATGGTTACTCTATTGTCCATTTTCTTCTCTACACTCTTTAACCCTTATCCTCGAGTTACCTATTTCCCTTGATAATGTGGTTATGCCTGTGTAAAAAAATACAGGATTTATTCGCTGAGATGTGTAATTGCTTTTTACCCAGATCTGTTGGATTTGATATATTGTAATTAGGAAGCATAATGCAAAAGTAACTGTTTTGATGACTGGTAAAGTGATGCTTTATCCATAGTTTTCGTTCCGTGTCTGTTATCCTGTAATAGACTAAAAAAGAGACATGCATTTCTGAATGTTACAAAAACATGGGAAATACCAGTTCTCAGATCCTGGAAACTCTGTGGTTCTTTACCTTTATTCAGAAGATACAGAGGAAGTAACATTCGAAATTAGTTGGATATGCGATCCACACTCTGCCAAGTCTATAGAACTGAAAACAATTAACTGAACTTTCAATTCCATCTGTCTGCGTTTTCCTTTTTACGGTCTCATGTGGAGTAGTTGGGTATCCAGTCTAAAATGAACAACTTTGAATAGTGTTTAGTATAATTCCAATCAACCATGCAAAGAGATTTTGAATTAAGGAGACCGCATGGGCCGTTTTGCTTGTGTCAATCTTTAAGACAACGGTATCATTGTCAGAATTAGAGCTCAGCACTGATAATTTTATCAACGTCATTAGGTTAGATTTTATCTTAAATCCACACTGTAGCATCAAGTGTAACTCTAAACTAGGTGATTATTTAACAAATCAATAAATTTAACTTTCTGATGAAAAAAAACTATTGCAATCAATCCAACCTTTTGTGATGTTCCTGCCTGCAAACTAATGTAGGTTAATTCTCTCATTTGGGATTGCCTGAATGAATCGCGTTTGCCAAATTCCCTTACATATGACATCGCATCCTGTGTCAGTTCGTGCATATACCGTGGCCTTCCAGTAAAAGTAGAAGATATAAACACTAATTTATTAACCGTATTGATACTGTAATGCGCTCTAGGTCCCTTAGGTGAACATTAGTATCTAAGTATTGATTGGTTTTGTCTCGGGTAAATAAGTCTCTTCGGTCTCCACTTTTACATAAATGTCTACCAGAAATTGCAGGACAAGTTCTCTGTTATATGAGAGATGGTCAGCTTTCTCTTCTCATAACATGATCCTGCATGCACAGAAGTCCTTGGCAGATATTTTTTGTCGAGTCTTATTTGACCATTTTCATTATATGAAATGTATATACACGCTGGCCTTTCAAGAAGATCAATAGATGCTGAAGGGCATCGTTGGACTAGAGTTTCTGCTATACGTTGTTTTCCATGTTCTGTACAGATAAACGGATTAATACCAGTGTCCCTGCCGTAATATACCTCACCAATATTTAGTATGGCAATTTCATTGGTAGAAGTAGCATTGTATCGACATAATGCCACGCAGCAATTTAGGGGTTTCGACTAGCCTCAATTTAAACATACGCCACTTCCGGTTTTGAGATAAGCCCAACAGCAAAGACGGCACGTGTTATTTCACTCTCTTTTCCTCCTTCACTATACGGGTTCGAGCCTCTCTACCTACTACCACTTTTTCTTGCTCAACACACACATTCAAAATACCCGGGCAACGCCGGGCACCCAGGCAAGTAACTACTAAATAGTAAAAGACTTGAAGAAATGGATTTCAAGTGCGCATCTGCAGAAAGAAAAAAAAAAACTGGCGGCTTGTGAAAATGAAATTTCGTATTTCAATTACGTATATTTACACTTTATTACATATTCCAAACAAAGATTGTGTCTCATTACTATTCCCTGTAAATGTTAGTTTTATGTGGCCAGTAGATTAGAAGTTTACCTAGTAAATATTTACATACACATGTAGATTTCACAATATAGATTACCGCAGCCTCCAAACTGTTGTTAACAAACTCGATATCAAGCGATGTCCAATAATGGAGCATTTTCTCATTTTCCCTTTAGTATTTCTGGAATTTCTATTAATACCGTTTCAATATTCCGAATGATTTTCTTAATTCTGAATCCGCAGATGAGAAATAATTTCATATGTTGGTGCAGTTCGTTTTCGCGTCTCTACGCTGCTATTTTCGACAGCGCGTAAAAATAAAACTCGGCAATGGAGAATGATAAAGGAAAAAGATTTGAGTTGAATGTTAGAGTGCCTGCGTAGGCGTTTCACGATGGATAAATGTAGTATAGCAATCATTTTGCAGCGCACATAATTCGTAGCTACATATTAAGACAGACTGGCTCTATATTATGAATGACAAATCGTAATTACCGTTTCTCTAGACATATGTAAGGTAAGATGTAAAGGAAAACGCTTTACTCTGGGCCAAAAATTTGTGGTGAAAGCAGCTTAAAATAAAAGCTTTAGTTAAAAATTCATAAATACGTTATGTAAAGCTTAATTCTATTTATTGCGGACTATTATCCTCATCTTTTCCTGGTTGATTCACGACATTACGGCGAACTATTCCTCTGGCATTCATCATGTAGTAACCGCTGTGGGATAGGAAATCCCGAATCTCCTAAATGCATCCACTACAAGTACTGCCTTCCGTAGTTGTCGTCACATCACGTTTTTGCCTAGTGAGCCTCTGGCCGGCTTTGGCAAGGATTAAAACCGTTATTTTCAGACAATTCTTACCTGAGACCGTTGAGTTTCAAGGTCTTTATCCACAGCACCACGGGCCTTTTCGGAGGAGATTGGGAGTTTCTATCCCGTCGCGCTTACCGCCTGACGAAACAATAGGAATAGTTGGCCGAAACGTCGTGAAACAACCAGGACAAGATGAAGATAATAGCCCGTTATAAATAAACTCAATAAATAATACTCATCTCAATAATGAATTCAAATTATAATTATATAAGACTATTCTAATTCAGAATACAGCAATTAATCAGCCTATGTCAGAAATATTCTCGTAGATTAGAACTACATAATTACTCATGTGTCCTGTTGATATAACATTTCCAAGCTAGATGCAATGCCTACGTATATCTTTTTTTTATTATTTATTTACTACCAGGGGAGAGATGTAAAATATTCTTAAATATGATATAATTTTCCAGATTAAACACACACACACACACACACACACATATATATATAAATAATTATTATTATTATTATTATTGCAGATTAGTTATTTAAATATATATATATATATATATATATATATATATATATATATATATATATATATATATATATATATATATATATATATTTGGGTGCCATCAGTTAGAATCGTAACAAAACAAAATAGTAGTAAACTGTAGCAATGGGTCGATTTAAAATTATACATCAACTAAGACGAATGTACAAAATGTATAACGATTTTTTTAAATCAATTTTGACCCATTTCTGACCCCTTAAACTTTGCGGGCAAAGACGCAGAAAGATCAAGGTGGTGGTTCGCCTGTGAAGTGTATTAATAGATCGTATTGTCATATGCGTATATGTCGACGACTGTGCTTAGAATAAGATGTAGAAATAATTGTGCATGTGTTATCGGTCATCATGAAATATTTAGCGGACGTTGGCATATCTCGATTACGTAGAACCTTAGTTTCGAAGCCTAATAAGCTATATGATAGTAATGATATTACTCTCATGGTATTAGAATCTTTTATCTTATAAAAATTTTGACACGTGCATTATATTTTATTTATTTCTAATTGCCAATGATTTTCCCTGCATTCGATTGATGATTTTATCAATATGTTGAAAGTTATTTTTTATACACATTAAGTTTTCAGTGATTCTAAGCGTTAGTCTCTGTTGAATTTCAAGTGTGATAAAATACCTACGTTTCAGTAGACTGCGAATATATAAGTGTGTTAAAAAAATGTCCTAGGTCTTTTTCGTCGATCTATTTTCATTGTTCTTGACTTGTTTATACGTGCAACCATCTGAGCGTGTTTTCTTAAATGATGTGTTGGCATTTATCTTATTTTTCACAACGGTGGCTCCTGTTTAGTGTTATTTATTTTATTTAAAATAAATCTTTTATGGCCCCCCGCCAAAATGAGGGTGGGCCTATAAATTCATAAATACGCCATGGATTTTTTTTATTTTTTTTAAATATTGCACAAACATTAAACGATATGAGTAAAAAGGCAATCGAACGGATTTTGCTGGAAAACTTTTGTTACACCCCCTACGGGTGCCTTCGCGTAAAAAGGTTATAATTGACACTTTTGTGGTTATAAAAAATTGTTAACTTCGATTTTAAAGAACTTTCTGAAAACTTGTAACCGATGTTTATATATATTTGTTTGTCTATATTTCCCAATAACTCTAGGGTGTGTCCCAGGGGCTCTTTTTTAGCTAATAAAACCACTCTATTTTGGTGACTATTTTACCATATTTGTCCAAAAAATTTTGTGTATGTTTACTTAGCAGTTTTGCATGATGCTGAAATCAAAATTGAAATATGTTTAGTCCTTGGGGACTTGTGGGGCTAATTGGGGGGGCATATAATGGACTTGGTCATTTTTTTTTGTTTTTTTTTGTATGGTGCAGAACTCAGATTTACATATGTTAAGGCCTAAAATTGCACTGTTTGTTCATTTTCACTAGGATTTGTCCTCTCCTGAGGACTTTTGGGGCTAAACAGAGGGGGTCAATGCTGAACTTGGCCATTTTTTTATGCCTGGCTTACTGTGCACTAACGTCGGACCATGCATGTTTCATCTATTTTAAGCTTAAATTCAGTTGATTAGCATTTTTTATTCAAATTCAAAGGTAGTCCCACCGTTCTTTTGTTCCAGTTTATGCTGGTATTTGTTTCGTTTCCAACTATTCGTTGTGTGCTTAGAATTATAGTTATTTTATGTTCCAGATTTATTTGACTACTGTTGTACTTCAACGCGTTTCTTTTAATTTTCTACTTTCTGCTTATTTACAATGATGACTAAGGACGAATAAATTAATGAGAACGACATAATATTTATTTTCTATTAGTTTCCGTTTAACAAAAAACGTATCCTTGTTTGCATGAGTGCCACTCAGTATATTAGGCTACATCATCTTCCAATTCCTTACATTTATTTAAGCGAATAAGCAAATGTAATTTTTGCACATACACGCATTATATCCTACCTGATTCCTCTAGAAATTTGGATTGTTCAGTCGCTGAAAATTGAATGTAATTACACTATACCTTTACAGTAAATGCGATGTATTCCATTTCTTTATGAACTAATTAGCATACATTTTAACGGGTAAAATATTTAACAGGTACAAAGGGGAACACGTTCTTTTCCAACATACGCGTACTTATGCATTCCTAATGTTTTGTTTTGTTTTTTTACCAGTGACCGGTCACGTAAAACTTAAATCATAAAATTATTTTTACATAACGATGCGGTTTCTGGCCAATCCGTTGTGTTTCGTCGCCTTTGTATGTGTAAGCCGATTATGGATATGGTTTTCTGTTCAACTCGTTACGAATATACTCATGCATTAAACCCAGTAAATACTTTGTTGCGTGGAAAATGTATGTTTATTAAAAGCGTTTCTCATATATTTTTCAGTATTTATTTTTACTTGAAGATTGAAAGACGCAGACAGTATAATCAGTGTAAGACAGACAGTGCAGACAGTATAATCAGTTATTTCCCCACATTTTAGCACGCATATCTTCGCTCTAGTTTTTCAGTCCGTCAACGCTTGCCATCAACTTGTTACAGCATATCTATCATGCCATTCTACAACTGAATTTATGCGTTTTTTTTTCTAGACAGCTTTTTGAGCTCTCTAGTAAATCAGTAAACTGCATTCGACTCGCCACTCTTTACTCGCCAAGTTCTCATTATATGTACTCTGTTGCGGCCCAGAATATAAATATCCTAAATCGTTACTAAAGAAAATAATGAAACGAATGGAAAGAAGAAAACAAAACTCAATTGCTGAATAAAATAAACATGTCGTTTATTTTCTGTTGAAAATAAAGGGTTTAGGTGGAACAAGTGTTCGTTCAGTCGCTGACTGCTACGTGCGTGGAAAAGAAAGGAATGAAGCAGAGGACGAGAAATGGCAGTCGCGCATCTCGAAAGGAGAAGAGCGAGAATGTTGGTCTCGGCAAAGTCGTCCACGTGGAAAAGTCTTCAAGCCAAGAGCTGTGGACGCGAACTTATCTGGTTGACGAACCAAGACAAAAGGGAAGAAAGGAAGTTGAATGGTGTTGTTGACTTATATACCGGGGTCAGCGTTCTGACTGCGCATGTCTAGAACTACTTTCAAGGGAAGTGTCGTTTCCCATGCGTGCGTACATGTGCGCGTATGTGTGCGTACATGTGTGGACGTTAGCGTGTGTGTATGTGTGTGTATGTACATGAGTGTGAGTGTGTATACGTGAACGTGAATATATGTTCGTGCATGTGTGTATATGCGTGCGTACACGTGGGTGTGTGTATGTGAGGAAAAAAAACATTTTCGAACAACTCTGTAACCATCCACGAAATTCGTACTAATAAACATAACTATCGGCGTAACAGAAATATACAAATTATAAAACAAAATAAATAAAACGGTATTTGTTTAATTTTAAATGTTTAAGCTGGCAATTCGTATCATTGTAATGAGAAAGAATGGTTGTATAAAAGGTTACAATTCGGAAGATTTCATAATAAAGACGCATTTGTTTTTCTTTCTTTTTTTAAGACTACATAATATCTAGCAAACGTAAGTGTAACTACAAGAGAAGATAGAAACAAAAACGGTAAGATGAATAAAGAAATGTTTCATTTGATCGGCAAAAGTTTTTTTGTTGTTGTAGTTGTTGTTGTTGTAGTTGTTGTATTTGTTGTTGTTGTATTTGTTGTTGTATTTGTTGTTGTTGTATTTGTTGTTGTTGTATTTGTTGTTGTTGTATTTGTTGTTGTTGTATTTGTTGTTGTTGTATTTGTTGTTGTTGTATTTGTTGTTGTCGTATTTGTTGTTGTCGTATTTGTTGTTGTTGTATTTGTTGTTGTTGTATTTGTTGTTGTTGTATTAGTTGTTAATATTATTATTAATAATATTATTAGTAGTATTAGTTGTTAATATCATTAGTAGTATTAGTTAATATTATTATTAGTATTAGTTGTTAATATTATTAGTAGTATTAGTTGTTAATATTTGTGCTTTCTAGGATGCCTCACACGTGCAATCAGCAAAGGTTGTTTACCGGAAATACACCGGTGGGTTACAGAATCCCTAGATGCACAGTTATCTTCATATTTTTAGAATGCTATAAAGTTTCCATCACCAAAACAACTGTTTCAATTTACTTCTCCTCGGTATGAACCTTGACCATCAATGACATTTAAGTAGCAATAAATCGTCATAATGCATTTACCCAATGTAGTTCTAGTTATGCTATCTTTATACCATTAATATTGGGTGTTATTGTATTTTTTCGTACTCACCGGGAGTAATCATCAAATATTTTTTCTCTGAACAACCCATACGATACCCTTGAACTTAAGCCTAAACAAGACTCCTTCCATATCCAATACTCCTTTCATTTTTCGTTTATACTAGCAAATTAATTTCTGTTGTCGCAACAGATGTTTAACGTTGATTTCTTGTCAACAAGGCGCAGTGGCCTTAAAGGATTGTTTTTTTTTTTGTAAAAGCTTCCCTAAGGTAACTCATCTTCGCATTAGCTGAGTTAGGGTGTAGTGTTTTTTCTCCTACATTTCGACCTCATTTAGTGCTTCATACATTTAGTGTAGAATTGCTGAAAGGATGTAACTTAAGATCACGCGGCCCCATTTTTATTTATCTCACGCGATGGCCATGTCTTTTGTTAAATATTGTTGCAATTTCTATATGGCGTGTTTGCGTTTGTGGCATAACTCTGTATTCCTTAATATTACAGCCGTGTCTTTTTTAATTCATTTACTTTCCCGGCCAGCCTCATGATTCGAATCTCTCCCATTCTTTTTTCGAACTTTCTAATGATTGTTTCAACAATTATTGGTGTTAGATTAACTTTCCTGATCTCCCATATACCTTTCATCTCTCTGGCTAGTAATGTCTGTTTGCTTATCTTTCTATCCTTTTATAGTTTCTCTTTGGTTTAATGAAACTCTAACAAAAATTTTCTTTGTTAAACATTATGGCAGTTGGTGTTTTTGCTTAAATAAGTTTGTGTAGACGTTATTGGTCCGTATAATTTACCCATTTCCGTTTTAATTTTGATTTGCGTTGTGCCATTAGTCAGTCTTAAAAATGCAATTTGCATAGTTCCCAGTGTGATACATTTCCAACTTGATCATGTCTATTCGATAATTACATTAGTTTTGGACTGGTTAGCTACGCCCTCCATAATTTTTGGAACAATATGCAAGGGAAGCAACTCCTAACTTGAAGGTGTCAATCAGTTACCTCTTGCAAAAAGTGGTGTATGATTGTTTTAATTCCTAATTGTTTTCCCTTATATATACACATATATATGTATTATTTTTTACTTAGACCTATGAGGAAAATGTACGTATATATCCAGACATTGTGCGTCTGCTGATATTAACAAACAACGTACGCATATTTTATATCATAAAATGTTTGCTTTTTACTTAGCACAAACACTGTTCAAGGCCAGAAAGACAGACGAAGATAAGTGTTGAGAAGTGTACTATAGTCACTGAGACAAAACGTCTTACTAGTTACTAGTAAAAATTGAATAGAAATGGAGTCTCAACAAGAACTTGTTCACATTGAACTTGAGGATAGGCATGTTGTCCTCACCTAGAAAACAGGCTGGTTGAACTGTTCCACAGGTGCACAGCTCTGGAAAATGTTTGTTCATGGAATTTGCGTTTAGATTAAGGATGGTCTTTTAAGATACAAATACTATCGTTTTACTCTAAAATCTGTCAACGTTCAAATCATCGGCAGTTTATCTTCCTATTTTTGTCTTATTCTTTGCATCTGTTCCGGTTTTTTTTTCAGTGTTGAAATATATCTTGCTGCGGTGATTAGCCTTTGTGATCTGCTTTATGTGATTTTATAGTTTTATTTATTTATTTTGCGCGAAAAATGCTCCAAAACGCCAGAATAATGCCGTATAGACGTTATCGCTTCCAGAATGCCGGATTTCTACGCTAATAGGATAAATAAACTTGCTTAACGTTGGCGTAAATTTTACTGGTTCTTATTTCGATTAGTACAGTTTATTATAAAAGGAGTTATGATCTTTTGACGTTGAACGCCAAAAAACGAAATTATTTTTGCACCAACATAATAGACCATGATCTTCCTGTTTGCCGGGGTTTAGTTTAGAAGACCTACTTTGTGTGAGGTACTGGTGAAAGTAAAGGCGAGTTTCTTTGTTCGTGTTTTCAATATCTGCTTTTGTACGCCCATTCGAAAGCTGACCTTTCTTAACCCCGCAATTAATTGTTCCGTTATTTGGTAGTAAATAGAAATGACCATACTTGTTCATCCGTTTACAAAAACCATGTTATTTAGATTAGCTTCTATAATAGAATTTCATTCCAGTCTCCCTTTTCTTGTCCATTGCTTCCCCCAGTCCTTTTGTTTGTATTGATTATTTTTCCTGATATTTATTTGATATGTTTTATTTTAGTACATGAATTTATATCGTACATTACGAGTTCGGGGTCGGATAATCTTTTTTAAATGAAACATAGAGGTGGACAACCAGGTGCCACAATGCTGGTCACAGATCGATCACTTGTCAGTCATGACCTTACACAACTCTTCTGGACACTACGTTGTGCTCGAACTATTTGAAACATATTTATATTGAAACTCAGAACCAACCTTTTAGACAATTCTATACATATATAGTATTTACCTTACATTAATGACAAGATGCGATATAACACATACATAAAAAATCTAGACACTTTCGGTAAATGCATTTAAAAATCACAAAAGAATGAAATGAGTTATGAGATATTTGAAGACAATTTGTCGTCATATACATCTAGACAGTTCTTCTGTTTACTCATCTGTAAACTATTTTTTGTAAATCAAGAATATTTCCTTACTTTTCCTTGCGGTGACTTTGTTTACAAGGCAGTTTTCAAGTTTTATAGGCCATTCAAGATTAAGGGTTTCTTAATGTAAGATGGCAGGTTACTCATCGTTAATACTTGGTCAAGATCAAAGTGTAGTATCTGTTCTTCAGATGCTGCACTTCCATTTCTTGTTCTCTTTCGGTGGAGGATCAGTCCTTTACGACTGAGACAATTTTTGTTATTGTTGTACCTTTTCTCCACGTTGAAAAACGACCCTGGTGTCTGTCCTGTGGGGGTGCATTTTAAATAGGCACTCATCGTTAATGGTGTAGTTTGGGTAGAATTTTAATTATCTAAAACGACGGCTCAAGAAGAAAAAATGTTGGCATTTGACCTAAACGTTTTCTATATTGTAATCGCGTGAGATGCAAGCCAATAAAAAAAAAATTGCTCTAAATTCGTATTGTTCTACATCCGGAATGTCCCTGGGCAGAGTTGCCGGTGTTGAACTCTATGAAGACAAATTAGCGCGCGACGATCACTCCTTGCCTAGATGTGGAAACAGCATTTCATTTTAGGACGTACTTGATTCTCATACTTATCATCGATTGCATCTTATCAACTAAGCTAAAAAAAACGATTGTTTACTTTTTTTAGCTTAGTTTCGTTTCCTATATACAAATATGTATAATAGTTTATAATTTGTTGATATTATTTTCATAATTATGTATACACAAATTAAAATTTTACTATTTATTAAATATAACACTTTGGTAGAAGAGTCATAGGT
Organism: Euprymna scolopes; assembly: GCF_053919585.1. Lineage (NCBI taxonomy): Eukaryota > Metazoa > Mollusca > Cephalopoda > Sepiida > Sepiolidae > Euprymna > Euprymna scolopes. The sequence continues at coordinate 100,904,274 of NC_136501.1, read as the reverse complement.
GGACACTTTGGTAGAAGATTCATAGGTTGACACTTTGGTAGGAGACTCATAGATGCACACTTTGCTAGGAGACTCGTAGATGGACACTTTGCTAGGAGACTCATAGATGGACACTTTGCTAGGAGACTCATAGATGGACACTTTGCTAGGAGACTCATAGATGGACACTTTGCTAGGAGACTCATAGATGGACACTTTGCTAGGAGACTCATAGATGTACACTTTGCTAGGAGACTCATAGATGTACACTTTGCTAGGAGACTCATAGATGTACACTTTGGTAGGAGATCTATGGATGAACCCTTTGGTAGAAGATCTATGGATGAGCCCTTTGGTAGAAGATCTATGGATGAGCCCTTTGGTAGAAGATCTATGGATGAGCCCTTTGGTAGAAGATCTATGGATGAGCCCTTTGGTAGAAGATCTATGGATGAGCCCTTTGGTAGAAGATCTATGGATGAGCCCTTTGGTAGAAGATCTATGGATGAGCCCTTTGGTAGAAGATCTATGGATGAGCCCTTTGGTAGAAGATCTATGGATGAGCCCTTTGGTAGAAGATCTATGGATGAGCCCTTTGGTAGAAGATCTATGGATGAACCCTTTGGTAGAAGATATATAGATTAATAAAAATTGTTTATACGAATATTTGGGTGTAATGACTTTGTTTGATAAAAATTCAATATGCTGTAATGGAAAAAATATAAAGGTGTTTGCAGCTTCTCTTCCAATTTTCAGATTTTAACCATGTCAAATCATATTTCAATTCCTTTTGACGGAGTGATTGTTATTATGTCTTCTGGGTAAAGGGCATAATATATTCACTGATGGATAGAATAATTAAGTTATTGAGTTTGCGCTATAAAACATATACTTTCAAGAATTGTATAAGTCCACTAAATTAATGGAATAAATTATAAGTTGGTCAACATCATGAATTTTGGAATATACTTTTTTGTCATTTATTCTGTATATTGCTCTCTTTCTCTCTCTCTCTCTCTCTCTATATATATATATATATATATATATATATATATATATATATATATAATCGTTTAAACATCCCATTGAATCAATTTTATTTTTGCTTTCAATTTAGATTTTTTTTATGTCTCAGTTTAAATTAAAAAAAAAAAAATGATAAATCTAATCGGACCTATGAGTAAGTGTAATAATTTCTAGCAGTTTTCTACCGAATCCTGAGTCTGTAATTCTACATGACGATAATCTCTGGTTAATTAATCTTTAAATGACAGCAACGACAGTTTCAAAAAGTTTTGCGTTATCGCCGCAGCCACCTCTACATTTATAACACGCCGGTAACAACCAGTAACCCACGCTGATATTCGTTGAAATTAAGTATTCCAGAGATTTCAATATCAAATTACCCTTTCCAGGAGAGCCATCCAAGTTCTGTCTCTTTCCTGTATATTCTTTTTCTTTTTTTCTTTTTCTTTTTTTCTTTTTCTTTTTTTCTTTTTCTTTTTTTTTCTTTTTTTTTCTTTTTTTTTCTTTTTTTATTGTTTTTTTATTGTTTTTTTATTATTTATTGATGGTGATTTCTCCAGAGAATGCATAAACTCACTTGATGTTTGGAGCTAAAAAAAAACAAACTTCAAGGTCAAAAACTAATTAGCAATAATAAAACATCGATGTTTCTGACAAAGGGGAAGAATTGCTAAGTAAAGGTTAGAAAAATACAAAGTAAGAGGAGCAAAAGTTACGGGTATAATAATTATTATTAGTAGTAGTATAATGGTGTTATGGGAACTTGTAGTGTTTATAGTGTTGTATGTTTATAATAATAATATTAATAATAATACTCCTAAAGGTTCTAGCTCAGTATACTTTCAGCGGTAACTCACTGGAAATGATGCGTTGTGTTTGCTGGAGTCTTACTGAAAACAAGGCTTTCCATATTTCTAAAGTTCTCCGCTTCTCTCGATAAACAGGTGTTATCACCCCGGCCGCTTACCATTGATTTCTCGCTAGTATAGCATATTGGTACTCATTATGCTTGGTTGCAAAAAGCCCCCATTAAGTCACATTAACTTCTGCACAATGAATGGAGATCTGGCTACTACTCTCCTTAAATATTTCGTGTGAACCTGCTATCTTTTTTTATTATTATTTCGAAAAGGAACCAAGTTACAGCTGTTTTTTTTTCTTCTTGTTCCTAGTAGACAGGTTTTTCGTGTTTGGTTCTTTTCTGTTCATATTTCTATTGCAGTATTACACTTGCACGTTATTGTTAGGTGTTTGGAAGGGTCAGGTTCCGCATACGAGATTATTCCTTAGAATTTCTGTTTTATTGTCTATTCGTTTTTTGCTCTGTCTTCCCTTAGATTGCAATTTCTCTTATTCTGTTTCCAAAGTTTTATTACGATTATCAATATTATCTTGATTTCCTACATAGCATTATGATTATTGTAATTATCATTATTATAAATATTTTACCACATTCGGCATTGTATAAAAGTATATGTAGAGCGTTGTATAATGTATATATGTTCGAATGAAGATTCCTTGGGGACATTTAAGATCAAATTAACCCAACGTACTTGAAGTAATTTCACACAGCTCAGTTGATTGTTAATCCATGTTGACGAAGTTGCACTGAATGCCCCTACAGGTGCGCACAGGTAACGTACATATAGGTGATTTCTAATCAGATTTCACAACTTGAAACAAACGATCAGATAACGTTTCTCACATGTCAAAGCAACGAGATAAAATATACTTTAACCCTTTTACTAAGAAAAAACTGAAAATTACAAAAACGAGTATAAATACTGCACATTAATTCTGCATACTCTAAACTAGAACTATAATGTTACTACTACGACGACTGCAAAAAAATCTTGTCAGAAACATGATAGAAATATAGATGGTTATTGAAAACAAAATGTGTTCTTATTCGGCAAACGCGAGTACTACTAATAACGAGCCAATAATAATTGTACACAGTATCTATATACATAACGTTGAAACCTAATTGATAAAACTCGCTATATCTGTGAGACTGTCTGTCTCCATAATTTAAAACTCTACCTCTACCGAAACTGTCGCAGAGCGGCGCCAGGGCATCAAATGATAAGAATTTTTATGAACCGTTTATCTTTGGTCGTTAAATCGTAAAGCTCGGTTGGCAAAACTAAAACTAAAAAAAAAAACAAAAAAAAAACGTTGTACATCTTGTACATTCATCTCCGTTAATTACTAGTCAGTACATATGCGTGTCACATTTGTACAGACGTACCGTTATCAGCTTGTAATGCTACGGTTTTACTTTCGGTTTCGATTCTTGCTGATGGTACCCAAATATTTTGTTTTTACTTTTGAAATAACGATTCTATAATAATATACAAAATCTGGACAAATTAGAAACATTTAAACATTTTATGACAGGCAAAACAGGGCGCCCCCACCCGCTCGTCTACGATGAGTCATCCATTAAGTTAATAATATATATTTATACTATTTACTGCATGTTCTTATTCATAGCTGGTAGGTTTCGATTATTCTTGTAATAGATGCAGTTGACGATTTTCTGGATCACTTTAACTTACTAAAATCGCACTAATATATTAAAGTTTATTCATTTTTGATTTCCTTTTAACGATGTGTGTTAAAACGCCACTTGTTCTAATCCTGCAAATACATGTACTAAAACTAATTAAGGAATAGTGATAAATAACAATCATAAATCGTTTTTCCTATGAAAAGTATGCAGAGCTATCTTTCATAATTGTGGGATAACATATGGAAAATAAATACAATTTATTTGTTCGAACACGATGAATAGTTAAGTGATATTGGACGACAACATCCAAAAGTAACTGAGAGCAACACAATTCTATACATTAATGCTGATTAAAAATGCATAAACCAATGTATTTAAGGAGTATCAACTATTTTTTTTCACGATGCTAATATATATGTGTAAGGGAATATATTAGAAAGTTTTTTTTAATGTTTAACTAGCATGGGCGCCCGGCTTTCCAGGGTATTTGTAGGTGTATGTTGAGCCAAAAAAAAAAAAGCGGTCAATTTTTTGTTTAACTCCTATTATGACCCCTTAACATTTATTGTTTTGCGCTTAAATGAGCTTAATTTAGGTCCATGTCAAAGGAACCTATATCTAAAATTTCAAGTGTGTAGACTCAAAATTGTCGGAGGAGTTTGGTAGAGTTCTCAAAGGCCAACTCGTTGAACTTTGACTCCTTAACAGTAAAATTTCTAGCCAAAAACGGATCACATCGATTTTCACAAATCTCAGTACCCTGTACATCAAATTTCGAATATGCACACTAAAAATTGACAGTTATTGCGTAGGGAAATGTACACACACACACACAGCCATGTTCACTTTTATAGATATATAGAGAAGAAAGTGGGTTTTAAATATCACGGTTAATGCGGGAAAGACAAAAATTGTATGCATAAATATGAAGGGAGGGTTTTTGGATGCAGTTAGTTCAAATAAATGGCTAAAGTATATATATATATATATATATATATATATAATGTACATGCTGTGTACGGGTACATATTGGGGATGACGCGGAGTTCATATTGGGGCACATATATAACGGGACTCGAGTAATACAGACAACGATAGTGGTGATGAGGGAGATGACATATATTACATTTCTTTTAACACATCAAATAAGAGGGTGATCTGATACACAGTTCTTAACACAGAGGAGGGGACATACAAAACCTCCGAAACGATTATACAATGTTCGTTATAAGATAATACACACAATTCGTGATGAAGGATGGCACAATACAACAGTTACAACATAATGATGACTTATTTATTCAACTGATCGACCGGTCGATGATGTCAGTAATTCAAACTTGGATCCACATGGTTTATCTTCTTCCCTTCGCCTCTAAGGGATTCTCCTTTCCAATTGATAATGCCAGCTATTCAACTGACTCTAGCCCTAACTGACTCTCGCTCTCTCTCTCTCTCTCTCTCTCTCTCTCTCGCGCGCGCACTAACTCAACTAACTCTACATTCGAACTTTCAGATCCTATATCGAAAATGCCCCTTGTACTTGACGTCGGAAATGTTTTCAAACGTGTTTAATTCCACGTGGTCACATGGCTGTAACCTATTTTTTCACAATATATTTTTAATTTGCATTGTTCATTCTTTTCGCTGACATTTTTTCAATATTCTGATTTCTAAAAACATGGGCAATCAACTCTTGTTCCGACATAAACAATATTCACCTATTATGAGAATTAACAAGACTAAATTTCTAACATTCCATTTCTTAACCTTCCCTACAGGTTTCAATTCTAGGCTTATCCTAATCTCATTTTCAGGTATCTACGATTATTCTTATTTACATGGGTAGGTGACATCCCTTTTCCATATAACTTATATATATATGCGGTTTTTACTAAAGAAAATGTTCATTGCGTATCGTAGTGAGTATATAGAAAACTAAATCTGAAGCACAGGTGTTGCTCATTGTAATAATACAACACCAGTCTTCCAAAGCTTTTAACGTTTTCTTTTCTTTTTTTTTAAATAGGTTTTAAATTAGAATATATCTATATCTATAAAAGTGAACGTGTGTGGGTCTGTGTACATTTTTCTACCCAATAACTCTGTCAATTTGTAATCTACAGACTCAAAATTTGATGTACAGGGTACTGAAATTTGGAAAGACTGTGATCGGTTTTCGGCCATAAACTTGTCTGGTACGGGGTCAAAGTTCAAAGATTTGATCTTTGAGAACTCTACCGACCCCCTTCGAAAAATTTAGGGTACAAGCACTTTATATTTTAGATATAGGTTCCTTGGACATGGATGTAACTTAATAAGTTGATTTTGAGCCCAAAACAAATGTTAAGGGGGCACTTTAGGGGTCAAATTAAAAAAAAAATTACCGTTTTTTGTTTTTGCTCAGCATACACCTCCAAATACCCGGGCAACGCCGGACACCCATGCTAGTGTATGTATATATATATATATATATATATATATATATATATATATATATATATATACTACACGGAATAGAAATGAAATAAAATACTTTTTAAGGCAATTAAATTATCTGCAGAACATTGCGCCGTAATTCACTGACAAGAGTAGGTAATTTAAAAAATACTCTTGGTGAGAAGGTGTTTGCTATTGCGAAGCTTATTCAAATACTTATACAATAAAGACAAGTGGGTATTCGTAACGCAATCATCGGTGACTGCGGTTAGAAACAGATCTAACAGTGATGCGTGTTCTTGCTGGTCAGGGAAACTGGTTGAAAACATAAGTCTCTGATAAGGAATGAGATATAGAGAAGCTATGTGTTGTGCTACCAGCTGCGTTTGTGTCAGTCGAAAGTCCAAGCCAGTTGCTGTCGTGGGCATGTAAGTAACCAAATACATGCACGTGTGCGCTAGTGTTGAAGGAAAGTTTTGTATCTTGCTGTTAAATACTTTGTTTATTAAGGTACTGTCCTGGGTCGAGGGAGAGCGGTATAGAAAATAAAACTAATATTATGCTGCATGTTAAGTCTAATGCACATAAAGGCTTGATCGTCAGATTCTAGTTTTGTATCTCTAGTCAAGGGGATTGTATTTTGAATATAGACTCTAAGCCCGTGCATATGTCTGTCAGTCCTTACGGCAGAGTGGGAGATATCCGTGCATATTAAAGTAGTTAGAAGGGATGGAGGAGTGTAGGTTAGTCCAACTTAGTGCAAATACACCCGGGTTTTTTGTTAGGAGAAATGCTTCAACGTCATTTAAATTAGTTCTAAGCCCACGGATGTTCGTAAATGCAAGCCTCAAGGGAGGAGGCAATTTGGTTCTGTTACGTTTCTCATTCCTTATCACAGACGGTTATGTTTCAAACCCGTTTCCCTGACCAGCAAGAACAACACGCATCACTGTTAGATCTGTTTCTGACCACAGTCCCCGATGATTGCGTAACGAATGCCAACAGCCCACTTGGAAATGTTGATCATGTAGTGATAATAGTTGAAATCGCACTATACTCTAGAGCAAAAGTGGATGAGCCATTACTCCAAAAACAAGATGGTATGAAAAGTGTGACTGGGAAGCCATCAGGGATCTCATCAGAGACACCCCATGGCGAAATATCTTCTCACTTCTTGCTGAACAGTGCGCACATGAGACCACTGAATGGTTCAAAGCAGCAATTGAAGTACATGTTCCCACGCGCAAATTTTATAGCAAGCTCCACTCTCCCCAAGGTGTACTTCTACTTGTGCAGCTGCCATCGCGCAAAGGACGCATGCGTACCGCAGATTTAACCGACATAAGTCCAGTTCAAACCGACAGAAGGATATAGAAGCCAGAAATAACTGTAAGAAAGAAATATCGACAGCTAAGAGAGAATTTACTGAAACCACCAAAAAACGCATCGAAGCCCAGAAATGAGGAACCCGTGACTTCTGGACAATCTACAACAGTGTAGTAAATAATGGGCATTCAACAATTTCCCCACTATCCAACAATCATGAGGTTGTTTGCTCAGCAACCGAGAAGGTTATCATGCTTGCCAGTCGGTTCGCCTTCAACTCCACACTGGACCCTGCAAACCACCCCCTCCCTAACTTTCCTTTGCGGACAGACGTCGCACTAGACAATCTGGAAATCACCCCATATCCGGTGCATGCCATCATAAAAATCTTGACACTTCGAAAGCATGTGGACCTGTATCATCCCGGCTGTGCTATTAAAAAAAAGTGATCCGCCGAAATAGCGTCGATTCTCTTCAATCTTTACAACAAATAAAGAAATCTTGCTTTCCTGCCTGCTGGATAACTGCTTCTGTGGTACCAGTTTTCAAGAATACTGGTGAAAGAACTGACCCAGTAAATTACCGCCCCATTAGCCTCCTCCCACTTTTCGCCAAAAATATTTGAGTCCATTATTAACCAAGCTCTATTCATCACTTTACAGGTGCTAAAATTCTCACCGACTAACAATACAGATTTAGGCAGGCCCGTTCAACGGCAGACATCCTAACTAATCTTTGAGCGTATATGCCATTCACTTGACAAAGTAGGGGAGAGTAGAGCAGTAGCTCTAGATATATCTAAGGCTTTTGACAGGGTATTGCAGGAAGGTCTTCTAAGGAAAATCAGATCATACGGTATCACTGGAAGAATATTTAACATAATTAAATCCTTCTTAGATAAGAGAAAAATCCAGGTTGTCATCGATGGTCGTTAATCCAAACAATGATATAAATGCAGGAGTGTGTCAGGGGTCTATCCTTGTGCCTCTATTATTTCTAATATTCATAAATAACTTCCTTGACAAAATTATCTGTGAGATGGGTATATATGCTGATGACACCACTCTCTATAACAGACACGACAGGAAAACAAATGAATACATATCTAGAGAAATTGCAAAAACACTAGAGGGTGAGCTCCGATCTGTAATGGAATGGGGACAAAAATGGATAGTCATATTCAATGCTGCTAAGACTAAACTTGTTTTCTTTCAATAACTGCAAGAAACCTTCTCTACCAACAATAGCAATGGGCACAGACTCTTTATTTGAAAGCACATCCTTTAAACTCCTCGGCCTAACGTTCACAGGAAACATGAGTTGGAAAAATTACATTGAGAGCATTGCCAAAAACGCTGCAAAAAAATGTAGATTCTCTCTACCCTGCTAGAAAGCTACACACGCCCGAAAGTATCTTGTACCTCTATCAGGCCACCATTCGCCCATGTATGGAGTATTGTTGCCATATTTGGGCTGGTACATCTGCTACTAGTCTCATTCCTAGACAGGGTTCAAAAGAGAGCCCCCAACCGAATAGGTCCTAATCTGTCATCCAAGCTTCATCCTATCTCCCATCGATGTAATGTAGCATCCCTCTGCCTTCTCTACATGTATTTCAATGGTGAATGCTCTGACGAACTGCAAGCACTTGTACCCCCTCGACGTAAGTACCCCCGATAAACCCGACAAGCAGCAAAATCCCACCCCTTCAGAGATCCCTAGATGGAAGAGAGTCTTCTACTCTAGTAGTTTATTCCCCATAACCGTTGGACTTTGAAATTCCCTTCCGAGTTCCTGCATCCCAAACTGTACTGGCATGCAGAAGTTCAAGTGTAACGTGAACCGACATCTTGCTGCCCAACTCCCCACATAGTACCCCTGTAGCTTATGTCCCTGATTGTAGCCCCCGTACAGTAAACTGGGATGAAATTGCAATAAAAAAATAAAATAAACATTACATTCTAAAAACGCAGTAAACATTGAACTTTTCGTTAGGTTACGAATTACTGAACTGAATAGGATTTACTCGTCCGTTGTAAGAGAGAACTCCATAGTAAGCAGCCGTGATAATAATGCAAAATCGATAGATTGATAGAAAAACGAAGAGAATATAATTAGAGTAGAAAAGTTTTCACAAGTAATTTATTTTTCCATCATCTTACCTTACTACAACTGATCATTCAGGCGATCAACCGAGATGGCTCATTGACAATGATCTTTGGTTTTAATAACAATTCTCGTTTTTGATAACAATTGTAGGTTAATTATCGATTCCTCAACAGCAGCCGAGCATTGTTTTCACGCTGGCATCGGATAAGTTTTGATTTCAAACGCTTCTCCGAAGTCCCTGTTTTTATGGCATTTGTCTAATGGAGAGATGTTTACTAAAATACATTCTCCGTTTTTCTTCGATCTTTATATTGCGCAATCCGACGTCCAGGCAAACAATTTGGAAGCAGGGGGCATACTATGTTGCGGTTTTTATTTTCTTAATATCCTGCAGTCGTTTTCTTTGATTGGTGTCTTATTACTATAGACAGCATCCATGCAATACGTTAGCTTATGTGAGTTTTTGTTAGTGCTATTTTTTTTCATTTTTCTTTTTCAGTTTTATTGCTCTTTTATATATTAAAAAAAAAATTGTTTGCCTTGATACCAACTGCGAATAATATTACGAAAAAATTGTTAAATTTCAATACGTATAGAAAAAACAAACAGTATATGGATTCTTGGGGAATGGTGATGTATGTGGCTCGAGAACGCATCCTAGATAATTTACTATCTGTGAAAACGATTCGTGCGCGGTAGTTGCGTTATAGCAAATTTTCGCAAATATAACTAAAATAAAGGAATATTCTCGTTACTCTGATAGTATGTACACTTCCGAAAGCAGATATTGATGATTAATATGGTTAAAAATATCAGTACTTATCAGTGTTACTAATACAAACTATAATGATTACATTTGTGATAATAATGCTCAAGTGTTCATTTAAACCGGTGGTTTAGTAGAATTGGTAGTAGCAGGTCTCCATATTTTAGTATTATTCATCTTTTTAAATACCATGTACAAATTACATATCTTTACTGAACAGATTTAACACTTACCTGTGCCGGTCAGTGAGCATTATTCTTTACTAATACTGTTTCCTTCGGTGGAGAAGGAAAAACACTTTCCGAATTCTTTTTTTTTTTTTTTTTTTAGAAATACAATTGCCTTACGTTCATGAGGCCTTTTTCAACACTCCAATTGCCGTTTTTATTTGCGTATTGTTCCAAAGTTATCTGGGTTTATTTCTGCAATGTTGTTACATTTTAACACGGATTCACACGTTGCATGCGGAGACAGTTGCAAGGAAACAAACAAAGAGAAGAAATTAGGTGCGGATATATTTTTTTGTTTTCAGTTATAACATTTTTTTTATTACCGTTTCATTCCAAGCAATCTTTTTTTTTTTTTCTACAGTTAATCTCGCACGGAGATGTGCTTAATATTTCTCCCGCCACCTAATCACATGCCTATCGCACGCCGGCACATCTTGTCTGTCCTCTGCTATCTAGATATGTTTCCTCAACTTGTCGTCTACGTGACCTTTTTACTCTGCTTTTCGATTCCTTCTGTTCTTCCGCTGACATCAGTTCACACATTAGTTCGAGCAGTTGCTTATGTGTAAGAATGTTGCCGCTGATACAATACGTGTGAACTGTTTCGTAACATGACGTATCCGAATATTTGAGATGAGGATTTGTTATTGGTGTTATTATTAATCGGACTACTGTTCTCATCTTCAGTGTGATTTTCACAACGTTTCCGTCAATATAACCTCCGACCTTCTTAATATGTACTCTCTTTGCGGACCCGTGGCGCAGTGAAAAAAATCAATTGTAAAAGTGATATTCTCCTAAAAGTTGAAGGTTCAATCCTCAGTGTGGGCGGCCGAAATATACATTTGCCAATTAGTTAGGACCTCTATCCAGTCATGGCTGACGGAACAAGAGTACTCTACCCCCGTGAAGTTAATAAAGGGTTACGCTCGAAATTCCGTCCAATTTCCTAACATTCCCGCGTTCGACAAGATACACCTGAAGGTCAGGCGTTATATCGACCGAAACGTAGTCCAATGAATAATACAAAAGTTTCCTAACATTTTCTTATTTAAGGATAAATAGGTTTTCGTGATTTCCTCGTTGTTTTTTTTTCCTATATAGTTGTATAAGAATTATTCAAGCCGTGCAAAAACTAAAAAAAGAATTTCCAATGTTTGCAAATAATATAGCTTGTTAAAAGTGGATCTATGATTTACTTTTGGCCATCGCAAAATACTCGCTTTCATCATTTATTTTTGATTCTCGCATTCCATGGGCGATGTTCTCTCGGGAAGCATCCATCAATCGAACTTTTATCGCTGTCTATTATATAACCATAAACTGGCATTTCTTTAATGTTTTCTTATCTGAGGGATCATCATATAAAAACATGTTTGATAATTCTATGACAATCATAACAATTAAAACATCATTCCTACCTTTTAATACGTAAACGTTTTAGTGCACATATACCGGTTGCTCCGATAAAAATAGACGTTGAAAGATGAAATGATCGTAATATTGAGTAAACCGTAAATTATTAGACATGAAGGAAACTGGAACTCTGAGAAGTCATTATTTCATTGAAATATTGAAACCATTGCCTATTATGGGCAGTAATTATATATTTAACGGTTGTTCCTTTAATAGCACACGATTCGCATAGTAAAAAGAAATAGTGCAGAGAAAGTAAGATGTGCTTGTAATACCCATAACCTACGAAAGCCACCTCTTATGTTTTAATGTTTCATGTTTTAATGTTTCATGTTTTAATGTTTCATGTTTTAATGTTTCATGTTTTAATGTGTCATGTTTTAATGTGTCATGTTTTAATGTGTCATGTTTTAATGTTTCATGTGTTTGTCTCATCTGTTTCTATCTGTTTCCATCTTTTTCGTCATCTTTTTCTCTCTCTCTCATCTTTTTCTCTCTCTCTCATCTTTCTCTCTCTCTCATCTTTCTCTCTCTCATCTCTCTCTCTCTCATCTCTCTCTCTCTCATCTTTCTCTCTCTCATCTCTCTCTCTCATCTTTCTCTCTCTCATCTTTCTCTCTCTCTCATCTTTCTCTCTCTCATCTTTCTCTCTCTCTCATCTTTCTCTCTCTCTCATCTTTCTCTCTCTCTCATCGTTCTCTCTCTCTCATCGTTCTCTCTCTCTCATCTTTCTCTCTCTCATCTTTCTCTCTCTCATCTGTCCCCCTCTCTCATCTGTCCCCCTCTCTCATCTGTCCCCCTCTCTCATCTGTCCCCCTCTCTCATCTGTCCCCCTCTCTCATCTGTCCCCCTCTCTCATCTGTCCCCCTCTCTCATCTGTCCCCCTCTCTCATCTGTCCCCCTCTCTCATCTGTCCCCCTCTCTCATCTGTCCCCCTCTCTCATCTGTCCCCCTCTATCATCTGTCCCCCTCTATCATCTTTCCCCCTCTATCATCTTTCCCCCTCTCTCATCTTTCTCCCTCTCTCATCTTTCTCCCTCTCTCATCTTTCTCCCTCTCTCATCTGTCACCCTCTCTCATCTGTCCCCCTCTCTCATCTGTCTCCCTCTTTCATCTGTCTCCCTCTTTCATCTGTCTCCCTCTTTCATCTGTCTCCCTCTTTCATCTGTCTCCCTCTTTCATCTGTCTCCCTCTTTCATCTGTCTCCCTCTTTCATCTGTCTCCCTCTTTCATCTGTCTCCCTCTTTCATCTGTCTCCCTCTTTCATCTGTCTCCCTCTTTCATCTGTCTCCCTCTTTCATCTGTCTCCCTCTTTCATCTGTCTCCCTCTTTCATCTGTCTCCCTCTTTCATCTGTCTCCCTCTTTCATCTGTCTCCCTCTTTCATCTGTCTCCCTCTTTCATCTGTCTCCCTCTTTCATCTGTCTCCCTCTTTCATCTGTCTCCCTCTTTCATCTGTCTCCCTCTTTCATCTGTCTCCCTCTTTCATCTGTCTCCCTCTTTCATCTGTCTCCCTCTTTCATCTGTCTCCCTCTTTCATCTGTCTCCCTCTTTCATCTGTCTCCCTCTTTCATCTGTCTCCCTCTTTCATCTGTCTCCCTCTTTCATCTGTCTCCCTCTTTCATCTGTCTCCCTCTCTCATCTTTCTCCCTCTCTCATCTTTCTCCCTCTCTCATCTTTCTCTCTCTCTCTCATCTTTCTCTCTCTCTCTCATCTTTTTCTCTCTCTCTCTCATCTTTTTCTCTCTCTCTCTCATCTTTTTCTCTCTCTCTCTCATCTTTTTCTCTCTCTCTCTCATCTTTTTCTCTCTCTCTCATCTTTTTCTCTCTCTCTCTCATCTTTTTCTCTCTCTCTCTCATCTTTTTCTCTCTCTCTCTCATCTTTCTCTCTCTCTCTCATCTTTCTCTCTCTCTCATCTTTCTCTCTCTCTCATCTTTCTCTCTCTCTCATCTTTCTCTCTCTCTCATCTTTCTCTCTCTCTCATCTTTCTCTCTCTCTCATCTTTCTCTCTCTCTCATCTTTCTCTCTCTCTCATCTTTCTCTCTCTCATCTTTCTCTCTCTCTCATCTTTCTCTCTCTCTCATCTTTCTCTCTCTCTCATCTTTCTCTCTCTCTCATCTTTCTCTCTCTCTCATCTTTCTCTCTCTCTCTCATCCTTCTCTCTCTCTCTCATCCTTCTCTCTCTCTCATCCTTCTCTCTCTCTCATCTTTCTCTCTCTCTCTCTCATCTTTCTCTCTCTCTCTTTCATCTTTCTCTCTCTCTCTCATCTTTGTTTCTCTCTCTCTCTCTCTCATCTTTGTTTCTCTCTCTCTCTCTCATCTTTGTTTCTCTCTCTCTCTCTCATCTTTGTTTCTCTCTCTCTCTCTCTCTCATCTTTCTTTTGGTCGTTGTAATCATCATTTCATAATTCCGAGATTAGAAATAATTCTTAAAAACATTAAGACAACAGAAAAAGTGCAGAGCATCTCATTAGACATTGAATTTTGTTTAGCATATTGTATTTCTGCAAAGATAACAACTGAGAAAAAATGTTTTCTAAAGAGTAAATATTTGGAACTCGTTAACTTATGCCAGCTCTGATTTCACTTGTTATGACGTGATATCCCGATCCGATAATCCATTTTGTAATAAGATTAGACCAGTGATATCTATTGTAAGCAGTTTCGCACTAAGCCAATCAGCATGATCCGCATTAAACTAATTTGCCGGTATATCCCTTTTTCCATTAATGTATTTATATATAAGAACATATTTCTTTTAGCACGCCACGTGGAAGTGCCCGGTCATAAAATATACTGGAATATATTTTAATTCATGCAGAATTCATATCTATTCTTATAGTAACAATTATGTGTGTGTTGTTATATTGTACCCATATATATGAAAGTTTTCACGTTTCATCGCGCAAGATTATAATTCCACAAAAATGAACTCCTGCTCTAATACTGTTTATGCAATTAAAATGTACCTGAAGTGAAAATCTAACCACAGGTATTATTAAAACGTTTTTAAGGTACAGAAAAATACTACAGAAGAAATGACTCCATTGTTATTTCGTCAGAATTGAGTTATATCATACTATAAGCAATAATGTTATCTTGGATCTTTGTCACAACAAACCACTCCAGATTTCCGATAATCCAATTCTGCCGGCAACGATTTTTTCTTGCTTAATTTAATTATACGTTTCCGAAAGACTTCGGGGTTCCTTTTCCTTAAACTATATCCGATGGTGATCCCCCAGCTCGCGGGCTCTGGGGAGTGTAGAGCCGCCCTTTAATTGTCATGGCTCCCAGGTCAACTCTGACCCGGAGTGGTAGTCCCTGTTAGGGTCCCAACTATGGGTTAAATAGAAACTGACTTGCAAAAAACGAATACATTCTATTATTTTTTTTTTCTTCAAAATCACCGGATTCGGCATTAAATAACCTGAAAAGGGTTGATATGCCGTAAAACAAAAACAACCAACTAAACTTTTCTCGAGCCCTAGTGATCATAATTTGTAGAACATGTCGTGTGTAAATAGGTGTATAGTAAACAAAAGGTCCCCTTCCTTTATACGAGGTACATTTTATAATGTAGCTTTAGGGAATATTTTCTCGTTTTTTTTTTTTTTTAATTTTATTTGAATTGAGGTCAATATAGCATGTAACAAAAAAATACGCGGATCATTACAAAAGTGATTCATCCTTATTTTAAAACTACCAAAATTAAAAGAGCAACGTACACTTGTATGGTAGCATTAAAGCGTACATTTTGTTCTCTAAAACGTGTCTTATTTACTAATATTTTCAATGCACTTTTGTGAGCGATGGACGATGACTGTACATAGGCGTCCGGAGCGAGCTTTGTCATACAATGATCATTCTAAAAGTAAAGACTCTTATTACTGAAACTCAAAAGAAGGAAAAATTCGAGAAAACGTAGTCGTATCATTAAACTCGGCGACCTACTGCGCTTTAGATATATAGAAGTATTCCTGATAAGCGCGGGTGTCATTCGTTTAAGCAAAGAAAGTGAAACATCTTAAAATCGAAACCTGACTGACATAAGATTACATGTCTTATGCAAATTGAGATGCGGTCGGGGTTGACAATACAAAAAAACTATCATTACTTCAGTTAGAACCGGTTCATCTGTTGTCGGCCTGCCGTCAGTACAGTGTACTTTAATAGCTGGTGTCAGTTTAAGAACACTTGTTTGCGAAAACGCCGAAAAGGAAACAGATCAGATGTTTGTTACGTCTGCTTCGACTCGATGAACTTCGCCATGGTAGAACCTTTCTTTTTTAACTCAAACATTCAACAATTCGACTAGAATTTTTCTGCGTAGGCAAAACTATTCCCAATGCAAGTTTGTAAGGAATTAAATGGCGCTTTCATGTTTCTTGTTGCACGTTCAGGGACGGAATTGATTTTTTTTTTAAATCTTATGCGGTCAAAAAAGAAATAAAAATGTAAGTTGATGAATACATACGTTCGATCATAAAAGATGGGAGCATATAGAGCGCTTAGAAGTCACAAATAGTCGTCCATCAGCTATTAACCAGGATCAAAGTTGCAAAGACAATTTAACTTATATATGGAATATTACATTTGGGTTTACGGATTATGTCTCTGTTTGCTGAGGTTATTTCTGATAGTTCAATGCCTATTTGATATATATATTTTTTATATAAAGCGTGTAGTTTACTATTCGTTGGTAGGATAATACTTCTGTTAAGTGCTTTTTTATTATAGGAGTGGATTGATTGCGTTTAGAAATTTCCAAGGCTTTTCTTTTAGCGTTTTAGAAAGTATGACAGATAGTGCACTTCTTTAAACGTGCGTTCTTTGTGTCTGAATTTTTCCTTTAAAAGTTAGTTACTGTATTTTCTCAATACACTAAGGTGCCTTTTTCAAGATGAGAGTATAAGTTTACATAGTCACCTTTATTAGTTTGCTATAAACTTTATATTCCAATTCATTATTTAGCGATATGGATCTATTTTCTGTTTCATATGTGTAATTTATAGTGGATTCAGACAGGAAAATGTAATCACGTTTGCATGATTTCAGAAATATTGTTTTATAAATTAAATCTATGCTTTGAGATGGTGTTCCCTTTGATCTTTACTTAAAATGTTATCTTTTATATTAAAGCTAGCGAGGGGTACCCGGCGTTGCCCGGGTGTTTGGAGGTGTGTCTGGAAATTCCGGGGGTGGGGGTGGGGTTAAAAAAAAGTAAGTATGAGGATCGAACCCGAATCGTTGAGGCAAAGTTGTAAATTAAAGTGTGAAAAAACCAAGCATAATAAAACGTTAACCATTGCCCCTACGCGAGACGCTAACGGAAACACATTTGAATTTATTTAATTACTTCGGTTTGGCGAGGTGCCCGTTTTAATGAGTTAATGGGATCAAGTTTGACTGCGGGATAGTATTTACTGCTGAACGATCCCCCCCAAGATGTTATAGGAAAAACACTAACCCACATGCGGCGAGCGAGAAATGTTGAATATTTATCTTCCAGAAATCGAGCAAATTAAATAGACAGGCGAGCTTCGTTGTTAACTGTGAGATATTACGATTCATGTGATATAAAAAGTTTTAAAAAGTTGTGAAGCGAGCGACTGCTTCTCTGAAAAACGCGTTTTGTAGACATACAGAAAAAGCGAACACACACATACATACAATTTCACTTTTATATTTATAGATGACGTCGCTTATATCTAACAAAGACCGCTCAAAGTAGAAGTTTTAAAATTTGACAGTTGACGGATAAATAACGATGAATTTAAAATAAGCATAAATTATTATACCGGATTGTTCAACGTATTGCACTTTCAAATATCAACGATGTGTTCATTAAAAAGAAACCTTACAATGCCTTTTTCGCAGTTTTTTTTTTCAGTTTTCGTGAAAAATGAGTACGATTTTTTAATCAAATATATGTGATTCTGACTCTATTTCCTTAACATTTTGAGGTTCTACGGTCTTTCAATTAGTATGTAATAACGCATGTGGCACAGAATCCCTGCTTGTAAATACCTAATTCTCACGATATTGCCTTTTTAACTCTCATCGGAATTAATCGGTGGACCAGGAAATGTGTATTCTTTTAAAAGTTCATTGCTTGTCTTGACGCGTCTAAATATATCCTGCGTTAAGTCAGTTATTTATAATAGGAATAGTGCTAACTCTTACAGGTGAAGAGTACGTGATTATAACACTCTCTATTGAATGAAACAGAAGTAGTAATTACATGAAATGGACGTCGATTTTGGAGATAAATAGTAGTATCACGCGTACGAAAACGTAAAGTGCGTGCGAATGGATTAACAGAAGCAGAGAACGCAGTAAATCTGAGGAATAAACCTTTTTAAAAATGTGGTTTGCGATAAAAAGTTTACGGAGTTTCAGAATAGATTTCTCCTAAAAGGAAAAATATATATATATAATGATCCATATTTAAAATATGGCTAAAATATCTAAAATAATCTTGTTATGCATGATAAATCATATCGTCAGGAAAAAAAAAAAATCACTTCAAACCGTTATGTATCGAAGTGAAAGGATATAAACATTGACAGTTACCAAGTAAAATGTAGAAGGAAAGAAAATATCGCTCTAAAAAACGATATAGTCTCATTTTCGTTTAATGAAAACCAGTTTTCTTTTTTCTTTTTTTCCTTTTTTCTTTTTTCTTTTTTTCCTTTTTTCTTTTTTCTTTTTTTCCTTTTTTCTTTTTTCTTTTTTTCCTTTTTTCTTTTTTTCTTTTTTCCTTTTTTACTTTTTTCCTTTTTTCCTTTTTTCTTTTTTTCGTTTTGTTCCTTTTTCTTCCTTACCTTTTCCCTTTTTCCTTTTTTCCTTTTTTTCCTTTTTTCCTTTTTTTCCTCTTTTCCTTTTTTTCCTGTTTTTCCTTTTTTTCCTTTTTTTCCTTTTTTTCCTTTTTTCCTTTTTTTTCCTTTTTTTCCTTTTTTCTTTTTTTCCTTTTTTCTTTTTTTCGTTTTTTGCTTTTTTTCCTTTTTTTCCTCTTTTCCTTTTTTTCCTGTTTTTCCTTTTTTTCCTTTTTTTCCTTTTTTCCTTTTTTTTCCTTTTTTTCCTTTTTTCTTTTTTTCGTTTTTTTCTTTTTTTCCTTTTTTCTTTTTTTTCCTTTTTTCTTTTTGTTCCTTTTTTCTTTTTTTCCTTTTTTCTTTTTTTCTTTTTTTCCTTTTTTCTTTTTTTCCTCTTTTCTTTTTTTCCTTTTTTTCTATTCCTTTTTTTCTATTTCCTTTTTTTCTATTTCCTTTTTTTCTATTTCCTTTTTTTCTATTTCCTTTTTTTCTATTTCCTTTTTTTCTATTTCCTTTTTTTCTATTTCCTTTTTTTCTATTTCCTTTTTTTCTATTTCCTTTTTTTCTATTTCCTTTTTTTCTATTTCCTTTTTTTCTATTTCCTTTTTTTCTATTTCCTTTTTTTCTATTTCCTTTTTTTCTATTTCCTTTTTTTCTATTTCCTTTTCTATTTTTTCCTTTTCTATTTTTTCCTTTTCTATTTTTTCCTTTTCTATTTTTTCCTTTCTGTCTTATTTCCTTTCTGTCTTATTTCCTTTCTGTCTTATTTCCTTTCTGTCTTATTTCCTTTCTGTCTTATTTCCTTTCTGTCTTATTTCCTTTCTGTCTTATTTCCTTTCAATTTTATTTCCTTTCAATTTTATTTCGTTTCTGTTTTTTTCGTTTCTGTTTTTTTCGTTTCTGTTTTTTTCGTTTCTGTTTTTTTCGTTTCTGTTTTTTTCGTTTCTTTTTATTTCGTTTCTTTTTATTTCGTTTCTTTTTATTTCGTTTCTGTTTTTTTCCTTTGTTTTTTTCCTTTCTGTTTTTTCCTTTCTGTTTTTTTCCTTTCTGTTTTTTTCCTTTCTGTTCTTTTCCTTTCTGTTCTTTTCCTTTCTGTTCTTTTCCTTTCTGTTTTTTTCCTTTCTGTTTTTTTTCCTTTCTGTTTTTTTTCCTTTCTGTTTTTTTCCTTTCTGTTTTTTTTCCTTTCTGTTTTTTTTCCTTTCTGTTTTTTTTTCCTTTCTCTTTTTTTTCCTTTCTGTTTTTTTTCCTTTCTGTTTTTTTTCCTTTCTGTTTTTTTTCCTTTCTGTTTTTTTTCCTTTCTGTTTTTTTTCCTTTCTGTTTTTTTTCCTTTCTGTTTTTTTTTTCCTTTCTGTTTTTTTTTCCTTTCTGTTTTTTTTCCTTTCTGTTTTTTTTTCCTTTCTGTTTTTTTTTCCTTTCTGTTTTTTTTCCTTTCTGTTTTTTTTCCTTTCTGTTTTTTTTCCTTTCTGTTTTTTTTCCTTTCTGTTTTTTTTCCTTTCTGTTTTTTTTTCCTTTCTGTTTTTTTTCCTTTCTGTTTTTTTTCCTTTCTGTTTTGTCCTTTCTGTTTTGTCCTTTCTGTTTTGTCCTTTCTGTTTTGTCCTTTCTGTTTTGTCCTTTCTGTTTTGTCCTTTCTGTTTTGTCCTTTCTGTTTTGTCCTTTCTGTTTTGTCCTTTCTGTTTTGTCCTTTCTGTTTTGTCCTTTCTGTTTTGTCCTTTCTGTTTTGTCCTTTCTCTTTTGTCCTTTCTCTTTTGTCCTTTCTCTTTTGTCCTTTCTCTTTTGTCCTTTCTCTTTTGTCCTTTCTCTTTTGTCCTTTCTCTTTTGTCCTTTCTCTTTTGTCCTTTCTCTTTTGTCCTTTCTCTTTTGTCCTTTCTCTTTTGTCCTTTCTCTTTTGTCCTTTCTCTTTTGTCCTTTCTCTTTTGTCCTTTCTCTTTTGTCCTTTCTCTTTTGTCCTTTAGCTTTAAAATATTTTAAAATAAATGTAGCCTTTTATTTAGGGCGACAGATTGCCATTCTACTCTATGAAAACATAGTTACATATTACATAACGTTTCTGATGAATTTCCGTTCAGCAACTCGCTTATTTGGTAGCATATTTTATAAGCAGCATCGGTATATTATTGCTTAATATGAATTAGCCATACTTGAGACTGGACACTTAATGGAATGCTTATACATATTGGATAGTATAAGAAAGCTTACTTTCTATATAAATTCTCAAATAATCCATAATCTCTTAACGTAACGATAACTATATCTAAACGAAAACATCATGGTGATTGGAGCAGATTAACTTGAATATATTGATCTTTATAAGCCACGTTCATGCCATTAAGTGGCAGCTCATTTCTTCAAAATTCCAATTTTTCGCATCATTTTCTCGTTTGGTGTTTGCGTTGCTCTTGTAAGTCTTTGCAAGGAGCGCGTTTTTGTTCGAAGCGTTTATTGATTATCGACTGTGTATAAAATCCCCATCGACTTACTGTTGAAAGTCGGTAAGATTATCGGTAACGGGAAAGGTATCTTGACGCATGTTTGATCAAGTTTTAATGATCAATTTTTATTTTTTTACTCTGGTATTTCGAGCGAACCATTATTGAGTGTTATTGCGGACGTAAATTTCGGTTTATATTAGTTATTTAAACGTTCACTGTTTAATGGCAAGCACACACACACCCATGAGAACAACAGTCTAGTTACAGTCAACCAGAAAAAATATTAATTTTGCATGACATTTCCTCTAGGATTTAAAAATGTTGTTCACACTCGTTTTATTTATGTGTGTATGTATATATATATATATATATATATATATATATATATATATATATATATATATGAGTTCGTGAAATTCAGTAAATTTTCATATACCAATGAGTTTTAAGCCAAAAATGGTTGACTTAAAGAGTAAGCTACAAAATAATCAAATTTTATAATTGAGCATTAATATACTGTATAAGCAAAAAACAAGACTTCAAAACAAGGTGTTTATGGCAACAAAAAGTATTTCCATTTACGTTACAATTGTTTCCATCTCCAGTTCGACAATTTCAAGCATTTCCGTTTGAAAACTTTCAACACCAGCATTTTTTCAGACTTTATGAATAAGCATATTGCCAAAAGTGTGCTTATTGATAAAGTCTGAAGAAATGCTAGTTTTGAAAATGTTCAAACGACATAATGCTTGAAATTGTCGAACTGGACATGGACACAATTGTAACGGAAATTGAAATACTTTTTGCTGCACCAACACCTTGCTTTGAAGGCTTGTTTTTGCTTACAGTGTGTATATACAGTAGCGCCCAAAAGTTAAGGAAAGATCGATCATTTTTTACGGATTATAACTTTATCTATGAAAAAGAAAAAATGTTGGTGAAGTGTCCAATGTTTAATAATGGTAGTTAAAGAAAAAAAATTGTTGATTTTAATATATATTAGTTTGTTTTTTTTACATATAAATAAATTAAATTAAATTACAGGCGTCCAAAAGTTAAGGAACGATGGTAATTCATTATGAAAAATAAAGAATCCTTTTAGTATTTAGTGAAAATCCCCTTGTTTTCAATCACACTATGGCATCTTTTGCTGCAAGACAGAACCAATCGTTCACATGATGTAGGCGAAATATTATTCCAGGATGTTTTTATACATTACCATAAATCAAGATTTTTGGGGGTTTTTTTCTGTGATCTTATCACCAATAATTTTCCAAACATTATTAATTGGATTCAGGAGTGGGCTCTTAGCTGGCCAATCCATAACGCAAATATTGGATCTATTTAGCTCTTCTTAAACTGTTTTTTGCTTTATGGCACGGTGCCTTGTCTTGCATAAAGATATCAGAATTAGAAAGATTAGGTACCACATGTTCTCTAATCAATTCTCTGTACATTCGGGCATTAACTTTTCCATGAATTCCCACAAGGGTGCCAGTTCCTTTTGAAGATATCATGCCCCATACCATTATACTGCCGCCTCCAAATTTTACTGTACTTTTAACGCACTTAGGGGACAGTCTTTCTCAATTTTTTTTTCTGACATGTGGTATTTTGTCTGATCCAAAAATCTAAAATTTAGATTCATCAGTAAAATGAACCTTTTCCATTTTTTTTCTTCCCAAAAGAAATGTTTTTCGGCGAATAAATATCTGACCTCTTTATTAGTAATAGAAATTAAAGTCTTTGAGCATGGACTTCTTGCAAATAATCCAACTTTGTTTAATCTTCGTGAGATCGTTTGCCGAGAAATCTTGTGTCCAGTTTCGGATGTAAAATCCCGGGATATCGAAGCCGCAGTTTTAAAGCGATCAGAACGAGATGATCGAGTGATTTTTCTATCCTCCCTTTTAGTAGTTATTCGGGGTCGGCCCGATTTTTTCTTTTCAGTCAATGGTAAACCTTTTTTCTATTTTCAATAATTCGAAAAAACAACGCTTTAGACCTTTTCAATATTTTAACAATCTCCCCTATGGACTTTTTTTCATTATAATGGTCACAAATAAGCTGCTTTTCTTGTACAGATAGCCTTTTTCGAATATTCGGAGTCGACATTTTGTTGTTGTTAATAAAATTGTTTACGTTTGTATTAATTTTCTCCGTTCCTAAACTTTTGGATGCCTGTAGTTTAATTAACGTTTTTTTTTTATATGTAAAAAAAACTAATATGTATTAAAATCAAAAATTAAACATTATGAAAAGTAAAAAAAAAAGAATTTTCCAAATTTAGAAGCCATTAAAAAAAAAAAAATGATCGATCGTTCCTTAACTTTTGGACGCTACTATATATATATATATATATATATATATATATATATATATATATATACGCACTAATGCTGTGGTAAGATGAGTAAATAAGGAAGTCTAATAAGAAATTGCAATTTCCATGATGTAAAAATATTTGTGGACTAATAGAGATAAATGCGATTGAACAATTTTGAACATTGTAACTTTACATCGAGCAGCAAAAATAGCGTAACAGTTAAGTGTCGCTTTCGAGTTCAGTCCATTCGTTTGGCAGTTACTAGTTAAGCAGGCGGTTTCACGTGAAGCATTAAGCTTCGAAATTACATGGTCACAATAGGTTTCTATATTATATTATTTTTGTCGACACACCCGTACTGCATAGTATATTAAACTCTTCTATGACGTCATATCCGGGTAACGTGGATCGATTGCCAAATTCAGAGACGAGATAGATGGAGCGAGTTCAATTGTGGGATTAACCTATGAACACCTTTTACCATAGGGTAGAAGGCTCGTCTACTGGGGCACAACGATTGCATGGTGTGACAAAGGACAACTTCTGCAAAGTTTTCTCATTGGGTCTCGGAAGATGTACCAAATCACAAACCAGATTCGAAGAACTGAAGGAAAACGTTCTACATTTTTTCTAGAGAAACGAAACGTCCCGTTTGCGGCAACTGAGGAAATCGATGAGAAGCTGGATCGACTACAAACAGGCGGGAATAATATCGGAAGTCCGCACCCGAGATTATGCAGCAGATTCATGTAAGTCTAGATTTCTCCAAGAGTTTGAATACAGCTCTAAAAGAATCTAACCGCCCCCTCTCAACAAACTAAACGTTGGAGAAATATTTTCTAAGGTGCATTTAACCGACGCGTATGTACAGACACCCGTCGAATAGGAATGTTCGTTAACGCCTGTGTATCAGTACGCACATGAGACACGACAAGTTTGAGAGCTTAGCTTCCGTGGTGAAGGTTTCACCTGCGATTTTGCAGCAGGCTATGTACACCATGCTGGCCGGTCTCGACTTTACTTTTTTTTTATTGCAGTTATATTCATAGGAGAGCATCGCAAACGCATACATTGGGTTTTAAAATGAATTCAAAGTGAAAGAAGATAAGAGTAACATCCTCATGAACGAGATAAAATACCTTGGTCACATAATTGATAAAAATGGAAGACACCTCAACCGTGAGAGTGAAGAAGCCATAATAAAAAATTCTGTTCCCGATAATGTGCGTGCACTCCAAATCTTTCTGGGGCTTGCTAACTACTACAAAGTAGTCATAAAGAACATGCATGACTTGCGTTCCCCACTAAACGAATAACTTAAAGAAAAAAGCCTGGCATTGGACGCCTGGATGCCAAGTGGCGTTAGAGAAAATCAAGGATACTTTAACTCGGATTTTTTCACAAACACTATAACACAATGCTAAAAATAATGCTAGCGAGCGACAAGCTCATATGGTGTTGGAGCTTCTATGCTTCATATAATTCCCGCTGGTATAAAAAAAAAAAAATCCGATCGCCAATACGTCCAGAACGTGACTACCAGCCGTGAAACAGTACTCACAGATAGAAAAGGATGGCATAAAGTATCATATTCGCCGTAAAAACAAGTTCATAGCTATTTACATAGAATTTTTACGTTGCAAATTGACTATACGACTCTCAGGATTCAGGAACGATTTCCCGAAATATACTGGCAGTAGACTGCGGAGATGAGGTACGACCTTACTGAATTATGATTTTACACTGGATTACTGGTCAACAAAACAAATAAGCACACCTGCAATAGAAGCAGATAAGAATTACTTTTTCTGCGACATCAAAAACTAGATCAGTATGAAGAACGACAATGTACCTTAAGTATTCTTGCTTTGGCACGAGGTATTCCGAAAGAATAGGGATTCCAAATTGTCTCCGAAAAAAAAATTACACCCTGGAATAACGAGCTTATAAGAAGCTGCATCTACTGGCTTTACATAGACAAATACATCATGGAGATTGTAAACTCATGCAAAGGTTTCATTTTTACTGCAAAAGCACTACTGATTTATTTCGAACACTTGCCAAACCGTGGTCTAGAATTCATATCGACATTACAGCTCAGCTCGATGACCACTACCACGTAATCCTATCTGATAACTACAGCACCTGGCCTGAGGTAATAAGTGCAAATGACCAACTTGGGCAAACAAAAATTCTCAGATGAACTGTTAGCTCGATTCCTCATAGTGAGCGACAACTGAACTGCAGAGTTTAATAGTTTTTGCAACACTTACCAAATTAAACACCTCCCCAATATAAATCGAATAGGCAAGCTCAATTCTTTGTGGACACTCTAAAAAAACACTAAAAAGGGCCAAGCCCTCCAACAGTTCCTTCACGTATGTAGGATTTCACATAATCCTTACACTCTAACAGCGGCCTTGCCGGCGGAAACTGTTTGCATGGAAAACAGTCAAGATCGCAAGTGACCACTTGCATACTCTGTAAACATTTCATACCAGGAGAGAGATGTCTTCAAATGTTACAAAATAACATTGTGGGATGTGCGCACGATGAGTAAGAGAGTCTGTGATATTGTAAGAAACGAAACATACCAATAAACGCCACCAAAACCAATTAAGATGTCGCGCAAATGACGCGAGCGGCACACCACAATTGGAGAAAGAACCGATCGACAGTATTTTCTGAACATTTGATTTCGGACCACTACAAACACCAGAACAACGAACAAAAAAAATTGGAAAATGAGTGTTGGGGACGAACCCCAACTTCCTGCAATTATGCACAATTTCATGGTGTCACTTCCGTCCATGACACCATTTTCAGTTAACGAGGACCGGTTGACACGGTTATCCAGAGACGGACACTCGGAGAGTACTGTTATCAACAACTAGTCCAGAAGTTGATCAAAGCTACTAATCAATTTATCTTTTTCAGGTACATGTGTTAATATATAGGCGGCAAAAAGAAAGTCCGCTCTTGTAAAAAAACAAACAAACAAACAAAAAAACCCTTCATATATAAACTAGATTTAATGTAACTGTTTATACAAACTATACCTCATTTGATTCGCTTTTTATTCTTCTATAATTTTAATTATTCATTTTGACTTTTAATTGATATATTCGAGGTTCCAGATCAATTTTAAAAAATAACTTCAAATTGAGGAGGCAAACAAAAAGTGGCCAGCAACAACTTCGCGTAAAACCAGCTTACATTTTCGCCCCTGAATCAGTTTACAATATCCACCAACAGGCAACAAAGAATCTTTAATTGTTGTTGTTCCTTGTTATACAACGTAACATTTAGTCCATATGTCCCAGATTTCTATTAGTGATCGTCAGGAGCTCATTAGTCTCCACTTTTCTGGTTTATCCAATCGAGAAATCGGCTGCAGATAAAAATGTGATGAGAAAACGGTACGAAAGACTGTGCAAAAGCACCAAAAACACCGGCAGTGTGCGTGATGCCACTAAATTCGGTCATACTAGAGATATTCTAACAGGGAAGGCAATGCTATCAAGATCCGCAGCCTGAGAAACAGATTTGAAACGGCTCCCCAAATCCAACAACAATGCAATGTTGTTTAAAAGTGCTCTCTTTCTACTGTCAAAAACAGCTTCAAGGAATTTAATTTTCGAGGATATGTTACAAAACGAAAGTCAATGATGTCTCTAAAGAAACGAAAACGCCGTCTGAACTTCGTCAGATGCAATGAAGATCATGACTATATATTGGTTAAACGTGCTTTTTAGTGACGAAAGAAAATTTTATAGGCTAGGCAGTGATGGTAGGCGGTACTCCGTCCGAGGAAAGACAACGAATTTAATCCTAGGTGCTTAATTTCAACGTGGTGGCGGTTCAGTTTTTGTGTTGGACATAATTAGTACCAATGGTCCAGAGGCTATGTTTCGCTTACGAGGTCGAATTAATTCGACCAAGTGCATTAATATGTTGACTGAGCATTGTCTACCCTAATTGGTCGGAATTTGGGTGATAATCCTTTATTCACGCAGGATAATGCTCCCATTCACACAGCTGGAAATATCAAGAGGTTCCTGGAAAAGCATTATTTTCCGTGTTTGGATTGACCTGCACAATCTCCAGACCTCAATCCTATCGAAAAACGTACAGCATTACATCAAACAACATCCACACAATGAGAAAATTTAAAATTTGGAAGAACTTTGGAGAAAAATTAGAGAAAAATGGGATGCCCTTTCCCCCCGGAGTATTGCTGCAGTCTAATTAAATAAATTCCCACAAGATTGCAGACTGTCACATTTCAGAAGGACTATGCTACTAAATATTAACTAGTTCGTACTGTTCCTGTTGTATTGGTGTTGCATTCATGTCCTAAAATTACATTTATATAACAATTTTCCATTGTTCGGACTTATTTTTTGTCTCCTCAATTTAAATTGACGTGGAAAACAACTCTATAGCTAAGTATTTAGAGATTTAAAAAAATCTGAATAGGTAATTACGCACGGAAGCGATATTTGTATTAAAATCAGGACAAATAGTGGAATCGACTCATGACTAGTTTTAATGATATAACAGCACGGCTTATACAGAAGTCATTTTACATTAAACTAAAAATTGGCAATATGAGAAGGTTTACAATATTAAGAACACCTCACTGTAAAAAAAAAAGGTTGTTCCTCAAGAACAACCTTTTTTTTTTTTTTTTTTTTTTACAGAAAATTCATGAAGAACGAGAAGGACGGCAGTGTTTTAATTAAAATGGTTAACTGTTTATGCTTCAGGATTAAATTTTCTTAGTGAGAAACCCCTACTCTCAATGCACTTCCCACAGGAATTTAATGACTAATCTGTTTCAGTGGAACATGGAAGACTTTTGTTTCTTTATAGAGCATCACGATATCAACATCTCTAACAGCATGATGGAACTTTCAAGTAATTAATGCATCAGGCTTAGCATCATAACAATGGGCTCTGCAAAAGGTTTTAGTGAGGAATAAAACATAGGAATTACGTACGAATTACGTAGATATGATTCTTGCATGTATTTTAGCGTATTTCCCCTCACAATACAGTTAAAGACCGGAAATTAAAACGACTTAAATGTTTTTAAAAATAAGTTAATAAAAAAATCCAGATCACGGGTGATATACATTAGCATGAGAGCAAATTACTGTCTGGAAGAATATGCGATAACATAGCAATTATCAGAGCTTTACTTAGCAACCCTTTCATATAGAACTACAAATAAATTTTACTACATTCAAGTAGGTTGTAGACGTGTAGTATTTATGATTACACACACATAGAAAAGAGAATTTGTTCATAGAACTGTCGTTAATTTTTGAATGCTTAGATAGTTAGAAAGCTTAATTTGTGTTATTTTAGTTTTCTAACTTGAGGATTAAGAGATGCGGTCTGACGAAGGAACCGGTATCATTCGGCTTAGATTATCATTACATCTTGTTTGGATTTCAAGGTGAAACTCGTTAGACATCTTTCTCCGCTTAAAAACCGGATCCATTGTGTTCTCTCTATAATTATCAACTTAATACAACGTCACGTTTTGGGAAATGTTATTTTAACATGCACTTAGGTAAACGTAGTGTAAACCACTTTTTATTTTATTCAATTGCTACTTACTTGCGTAGGGTCGGAAATAGATTACAATCTTAAAACCTATCCGAAAATGGCTTGACCTTCTTTCATCTTAATGACATTTTTAAGGAATGAAGGAATCAGTACATTCGATAACTTGTCTAAACGCAATTATTTTGCGTTTAATTACAGATGTCTTATTCAAATATAAAGGAGCATTTACTTGATAACCTATTACACGGATCAGTAAAATATATTCTGTCATCATCCTTGAAGACATTGATGAGTTTAAAACAATGGTTGTATTTACGTACGTTTTCCATATATACATTTCCCTCAGTAATACGCCGTAAAAAAACTCAACAAGTTATAATTGTGATTTCATGTAAAATCCTATCAACAACTACTAGACAACCAGACGCTAAAAGGCAAATCAAGATATGACTACGAGAAAAAAAAGCCTATATAAAACACCTCGTATGAAGACTATCGGATATATATATATATATATATATATATATATAATTGCAATTCTATTTTGTCACAGAAATCGCTCAAAACAAAGCACGAGGCAAATTGATGTAAAATGTTTAAAAACAAAGTTTTAAAAATTACAAACAAGCATTGTTATATGAAATAGATTCTGAGCCGAACAACATCAATCATCCCGTTATTGTCTGAAAGACAGCTTTTGAATTTGACGAATAAAAGATCAAATCAAAGAAGCGAGATTTACATCTAAGGTCCATTTTCTATTCTCCTTACATTATAGTACGGAACCCTTGGGAATCGAGTCAAGAATGTATATCTCATAGTATGTCTTTGTTCCTAAATATTCATAAGATTCCATGCATTCATTTTTTTTTTCAGATGAAAATACGCTGCGTTTTTCGAACCGATGCGTTTAAAATGATATTATTGATCTTTTCGTTTTTTTTATTGTTGTTTTGGATTTGGAATATTTTGATATCTTGGATTGTGATTTTCCCAAAATTATAAAATATTCACCAATTTCCTTCTATGTGTTGCATAAAATCCGTAAAGATATGTGTATTACTTGGAAAAGGCTGCCCCCTTTCAATATAAATAAGAATATTAGATAAGTAAAAATGAGATTTGGATAAGCCTGGAATCGAATCCTGTATGCAAAGTTAAGAAATGGAATGTTAAAAATGAATTCTATTAATTCTTTTAGCACTCTGAATATGAAATATATAAGTAAATGAAAGACCAAAGAAACTTAAATTGTATTGTTTAAAATAGGTTAGATAAGAATTGAGGATTATTTTGTCTGTCAAAAGTTTGTTTGGACAAACCTATGAAAAGCCATGTGAAATTGGTCACGTTTGAAAAACACATCTGACGTCACAGATAAAGGATACTTCTCTATATTATGGGTCCGGATTCTAATCAGTCAGAAAAGAGTAAGTTGGTCAGTTGTTTATGTGGAAGCGAAGAGAGAACATTTAATAAGTAGATCAAAATTTAAATTGCTGACGGCATCGACCGGCCGATCAGTTGAATAAATAAGCCATCATTATGTTGTAACTGATGTATTATGTCATCCTTCATCACGCACGAAAGGTAATTGTGTTTATTATCTTATAATTAACATTGTGTAAACCTTCGAAGATTATGTATCTCCCCTCCTCTGCTAAGAACAGTGTCATATATCATTCAGTCCTTAATATCAAACTCCAAGTCGTCGTCAGGATGTAATAGATATAAATGACATTATCAATAATACGAAGTTTCCAAGAAATATAAGAACTGTATAAATGCCCCTTTCACCAGAATCGTTATATATGTGCCCCTATATAAAGCACTCGTCATCTTTTAAATATGAAACCCCTACTACACAAGATATGTAATACTGTAATATAGTGACCCGGAAAAATTAGGCCCCACTCTAATTAGGCCCCGTTTCTTAGTGTTTTATCCGAATGAAATAAAACTTTGGTCAAAACTAGTTTATGATATTCAAAACATGACATGAAAACACTAGGGTATTTGGAATTTTTTTTCTCTCTTGACTGTAAAATGCCCAGAAAAAAATTGAATGTCCTGTTTTTTTTTGGGGGGGGTCACCCTGTATTTATATTAAGGTTCGTATAGAATCTCTGGCGAAACGGATAAATATTTTAAGTACATTAAATTTAAGTGACGTCCTGATCCCCATCTGGCATCAATTGAAATGAATGGTTCTCATCTTGGAGAGGAGTCTTGTTTTGACAAACTTCTGGGCTTGACATTTACTCTCGATCTAAAATGGAACACGTACATCTGTTGCCAAGGCCGCTTGAAAAATGGCTGAATCCTTCTATAGATCCAGTAGATATCTCACTGCTGATGCAATTCTCTATCTATATAAGAGCAAGGTACGTCGAAGTATGGAGTAGTGTTGCCACATCTGGGCAGGAGCTGCTAGAAAGGACTTGCCCTCCCTTGATAGAGTTCAAAATAGACTTCGTAGCTTCGTAGGAGATGTCCTTTTCTCTTCCCTGCAACCGCTTTCTCACAGAAGAGATGTTGCGAGTTTGCCTCTGCTTTATCCTTATTTTTTATAAAAAATGCTCGACTGAGCTTCCATCTATGGTCCCCTAACCAAACTTTCACAAGAAACACTCGTCTAGCTGAAAACACTATCAATAATTCCCCCTACTTTTATCTGGTCCTAAACCTAAACGTATATTCCATGAACACGGTTTCTTTCTTAGAACGGCACGCCTAGGGAATTGTTTTCCGTTATCCTGCTTTCCAGCTGACTACAATATAGTTGTCCAAATTAAACAATTATTGACGAGCGGTTCTGCTTAACACATTTACCGAATTTCCATTACTAACGATTACTGTATTGCCCAATTCGTTACTGTACATTCTTAACTCTTATCCTCAAGTGGTATCTTTCCTTGATAAGTGGTTATGCCTATGTACAAAAAAAAAGTGGCAGCTGTTAAATCCCCGAAAAATAAAGTACTAACTATGGGATAACAAATTACTATTTTTACCATGGCGGAGACTCCACTTTGATATAATTATTCTCGAATTCGATAAGACGCAACTGAAGCTTTTGCACTGTGAAAAAAAAAAGTATTACTACTGATTTCCTGGAAGAAAAATTGCTTTCGTGAGGACAAATGTCGAAAAATAAACCTGCTTAATAATTATACGGTAATCAACTTGCGTATCCAGCGATACCTAATTTATTGTGACCATCATCATGTGGTAGCAATAATTTACTCGGGGCAATTTTAAAGAGTGGAAACATTTTATTAAATTTACCACTACAGTTTCAGAGTCGATGAGGACACGTGGGGAAATAACCCGTGGTCATCGTTTTAAGAATATTACAGTATTGTAAAGCATTTCAGGTTTGAAAATTGAAGATGTTACTTATAAAAGAAACAGCCCAGTTTAATACTTAACGAATTTGTAAATAATTGCTGACCGCAAACTTGGAAATGTGATTCAAGTACAAACGTGGTGAACTAATAACTGCATCAACAGCACCAGAGAACATTGTTATTTAAACTGCGGATCTAACCACCGTTGAAACGGACGGATACTGTCCAGCGAATAAATATAAATGTTATGCCTGTGGAACACAAAAGCGGTGAAAAAAAATATCACTTCAGTTAATTCAGAACAACATTGCTTATAGATAAGTCTGACCCCAAACACATTTTACAAGGTATCAAAACTCACCACAGAAATACAAACATGGAAGTATATCAGAAAGTCTAGCATAGAATTCGGAATCTCATGATTCGAATCAATTGTCATTTCGTCTTTAGTACAAGATGAACATTAATAAAGTAGTAATTATACAAAATAGCCGTAAACATTTAGATAAACCGAGGAGCCACATTCCACATGAAAATAAAGCTCGGGCAGCATAACTTGCTTCTAGGTAGAATATTTTGTAGGACGTTAGCAATCAATACAATGCTACTGATAAACTCCTCGAATCCAAATCAACACAACACCCAGCAAAACTACTTCCATTACCAAATTGGCCAATATATATACCTGTGAAAGTGTCTGTATGTGTGTATGTCTGTCTGTGTATGTACATTTCCCTACAAAATAACTATGTCGATTTTCAGTCTGCATACTCGAAAGTTGATATACAGTGTATGGAGATTTGGGAAATTCTTGTAATCGGTTTCCAGTCAGACATTTTGTTGTTAATGTGTCAACGTTCGACGATTTGACCTTTGAGAACTCTACCAATCTCTTCAGACAATGTTGGGTCTAAACACTTGCCATTTTTTTATATAGGTTACTTGGGCATGGATCTAACTTAACTTAGTTTGAGTCCAAAACAATAAATGTTATGGGGGCATTATAGGTAAAAGTTTTAAAAAATGACTGTTGCTGGTCTAAACATTTGAATTTTCACACTTCCGGTGTGACGGTGGTCATAACAGCAAAGACGTCAGGGGGTTTCCCGTTCTTTATTTCCTTTGCAGTACGGGTTCGAACCTGCCTTCCTACTTCAACTATTTTTTTTTGTGCTCAAAATACACCTGCAAACACATAGGCACCCATACTACTATATTTTAGTTTACAAATGAGACAATATCAGAAAACAAGTTAATCATCGGCATACTCCCCACTCAAATCACTAAGACATGCCATTGCAACCCCTGGAAGCCTGTCAATATTTTCTGGAAGAATTGCCCCATTATTTTATTAATAAGGGATGCTCTAAAAATTATCATTCTGCTATAATTATAATAATATTATAATAGCTTCTAAGATCCAGGCTTGACGACTTCTGCATTCAAAATATGTGTAAGTTCTGCCACACAGAAGTAGAGTATTTTAGCAACCTGACAATAAGCTGTTAATTTCTGCTAGATTAGTGCTACTATAAGATTCGACGGAATGGTGTATAATTACTCTACCTTGAAAATATGTACAAAAAAAAAACCAAAAAAAAGAACAAATGTAAAATATCACAAAAACGGCAATTCCCCACATATTATACTCAGAAAATAGGCAAATAAAACTGGATGTAGTCATATTGAACACGAATCATTAATAAGCATAAGAAAAAGTTACTTCCTACATTAAATACAAAGGTCTAAACAATATCTCTATAATTTCAGTAATGATAGAAACATTGGACTCTAAAATCAAATTTCCAAAACGATCCAGAATATAAGTGAGCAAGATAAAAGCAACTGATTATTCTGACAGCATGCATGAGATAGCAAGTGACAGTTTGACATCCGGTTGTATACCTCATCCACAGCTTTAGGAAAATGAAATTTGCGGAATATTATGCTAGGAAAATATGCATACATATTATTTAATTGGAATTTTTATTGAGTGAGTATTATTTATTTATTTTTTGCAGACGCTTATTCTCGTCTTTTTAGTTGGTGTTTCACGACGTTTCGGCCAACTATTTCCCTGACCTTCGTCAGGTGGTAAAATGAAACGTTATAGGAACTCCGAATTTCCTAACTGCATTTTAAGCAATTACTGCCATCCATAGTTGGTGTCCTCTCACCATGTTTTTGGCTCAGTTGAATCTTTGATTCCAGGGAAGAATTTGCTGAAGATAGCGGTTTCAATCTTACAGAACGCCGAGCAGATGCTTACTTGGCCAAAAAAGTGATGGGACGACGACAACTTTGGAAGGCAGTCATTACAGTGGGTGCAGCTAAAAGACTCGGAGTTTCTATCCCGCCGCGGTTACCACCTGACGAAGGCGGGAGTAATAGTTGGCCGAAACGTCGTTAACCACCAACTAGATAGATGAAAATAATACTCCGCGATAAAGAAATTGGGTGTTTATAAGAAATACACACACCTTTATTTCCTCACATTCTCGACGTATTAATGTGTTCGTTTCCGTAAACGTAAATATGTTGCAGGACTAGCAGTAATGATTGAAAAGATAAGTCTACGTAAAACAGAAAAAAAAAAACGTTTCATTGAAATGAAATAAATACGTCACATTTCCCAGATCTGTCAAACGTCTAGTTATATTGCTGCAAATACGAGCCAAATGCGTGAGGATGATGCTGACAGCCTTAACGATAGAACACGTTATCTCAATTATGTGCTAAGCACTTTCCTTCCATCAACATATTAATTGAAAGAAAAAGTATATAACACTTCTGACTTATCCTATTAAAACGATCTTCTTTTTATTGATAGGTTTGCTGTTTTCGACATAATAGTTTCTCGAATTAAATTAACGGAGTTTATCCGTCTTTTTATCGCTTTAGACTCTGATTACAATTAAGATCTTTAACCAATTAAAGGCAACACTTGAACGCCAATTGGGGTATTTTTCTGTTCCGTATATTTTTGTTAGCATAAGTTATGTTTGATATTCGTCAGTTTTCCCCTTACTTAGTGCATGTACATATACTAGCAGGCCGCCTGGCATTGCTCGATTGTAAAATGTCCTTAATTTTTATATTTTGATTAATGCAGATGTTGTATTTATAAATGTATGTTGGACCCACTATATAGTAATGATATAAAAAAAAAGTATACTATTTAAATTTGTCGAGCGCAACCACCGAGAATCCAAACCAAGACGTTTACCTTACGATTTACTTTTCTCCTTGACGTTATTGCCTGACAATGTAAACCTGTTTGGCTGCAAGGCTAAACATTAACGCATGAACAAACGGATACTATTAAAGCGTGAATATTCGTAATGATGTAGTTCGACCTTCACCTGGCAATTTTTTTTATTTTTTTTATTTTAAACTCTGTGCCAATTTCCCCCAGCTAAAACTCGTATAGAAAGTTTCGCATGGGTTCAAATACACTATAAATTAACATTCAGGTCTGTAGACAATAAGCTTACTAAGTAGTTTGGTAAGCAAATTTTTCAAATATATCTATATAGAAATGTTTTTACTATTATCTTTTTACAGAAATATTACGCACGTATAAAACATGTAGAATATCTGCCTTGATATAATTACACGTATTAACTAACAAAAAATGATCAACCTCTAAGAAAACAGAAAGAATTCTAATTGGAAATTAAATGAATGGAATCAAGTAAAGAATAGATACCCTGTAGCAGACGACGCCCCATGGCGGTGACCGGCGCATATATAAACTAACTCCGGTGATTCGACATTGGCACAAGCACATTGCGTCGGTTGTTTGTTAACACGTCAAATAGAAAACATGCTCGAATATTCGCCAGCATTTTATTTTATATATTTACAAACTTTTAAAGCTTTAAAACAAAAAAATTATATTTACGAAACTTTTTAAGTAAGTAACAAAACGAACGTATTTAAATAAGACATTAAAATAAATGGGTGTCTTTCAGTTTCGGATTTTTCCGACCAAGATGGATTTTTATGTACCGTGTTTTTCTGGGGGGGTCATGTGTGCGTTTTTGAGACAATTCAGTATTTATTTAATTCTTTAAAACATTAACTTCAGCGAGGATTAATATATTTTCAAATATTTTTATATATTAAATTTTTAAGAATATTCGCGAGCAAGATTTTTTTAAAATAAGATATTTAAATAAATGGGTGTTTTTCTGAGTGCGTTTTTAATATATTTACAGAACTTTTTAATAAACCTTAAAATAATATTTCGTGGGGTTTTGCGCCAAAGATTGATTTTTATGTAAAGTGTTTTTTAATTCTTTTTTTTTCTGTGTGTGTGTTTTAATACAACGCAATATTTATTTAAATTATTCTTTAAAACAGTAACTTTACCGACAGGTAATATATTTTTTAAATAATATTTTTAAATATTGAATTTTGATTTAATCTCCTGATACCCTCACGTATCTTCTGATACTCTCACGTGATCAATTTATTAGATGGCAAAAAATCCAAAAAGCGAAGAAGCACAAATTGTAGGAGGTATTAAAATATTTAATATTTGGACGATTTTATTTTAGATACTGTAACAAATGGATAAAGCCATTTTCAAAAATGATGTGTGTACGTTGATTGTAGAGACCATCTATCCATATTTGAATGGATGAAACAACATTCCCTACTTGCAAATGAAATGAATTGTGTATTATATAATGTCCATATGAATTGGACGAAACATTCAATGGCATTGGATAAATATGTTTGGAAATGCCAAAATAAAATGTGCCAAAATATAAAAACAGAACATCTATACGATACAAGTCAGTTTTTTTTTAATCTAAGTTATCCTTACAGACATGGAGGTTAGCAATATATCTATGGCGTCAAAGAATAAGCCAAAAAATGGCATGATGCAATTGAATATTTCAAAACCGACGGTCAAGGACATATATGCTGCATTTCGAGCAATATGTGTGAAATATTTTATCGATAATTCCATAAGACTTGGTGAGCCTGGAACAATCGTCCAGATAGATGAATCGTGTTTTTCCCACAAACCAAAGCATCATCGTGGAAGAGCTACTCACAAGCCATTGTGGGTGTTTGGCTTGGTTGATACCACCAGTAAGCCTGCAGTAGGATACATGGAGATAGTCGGAAAAAGGAATAAAGAAACCTTATTACCCATAATAACAAATATTGTTTTACCAGGAACGACCATTCATAGCGAGGACGGGAAAGCATATAATACGATAGAGACTGATTTGGGATTTCCCCATTATACTGTAAACCATTCCCAGCATTTTGTGAAGCCAAACCACCAAGCCCATACACAGCCAATAGAAAGCTATTGGAATCGCCATAAACGATTTATTAAATCCATGTTCGGTTGTAGATCTCACTTAGATTCCTATTTGAAGGAATTCGTGTGGCATGAAAAAATTCAGAAAATACATTTTTTTTCAAATTGTGTGATACCATTTGTGCACAAGATCCATTTATTAAAGTGTATTTTGTGTAAATGTTTCGTTAAATTAAAAACTTACTTGTATTTAATTTGCCTTTGTGGGCAATTAAGCAAATAGGAAATGTTTTTTCTTAAATAAAAATTATGAAAAGATTTATATCTTGTGATACATTTGATCTTAATAAAAATTAAGTTATAAAAATATATGTGATTAAAATATAATTTTAAAATCTCGATTGTTTATACTTGTGATTTTATTATGCATAAAAATTGCTTCGGCCTAGGATTTCTCCATCACTGACCACCGACTTACATCGATCTTTAAATAAATATTGAATTGTATAAAAACGTACACAGAAAAAAATGGCAAAAAGAAAAATAAGGTGTTAAAGAATGAACCCTTTCTTAATAAGTATTATTCAAACCGTTTTATTTGCACTTAATGAACTATTTTTTTATTTATTAACTATTTTGTTCTTATCAAACAAAAATAGAACGTTTATAATGAAATATATATCATGGACTGTTTTTCAAGCATCGAAATTTAAAAATTAAAGCTTTATTAAGAAAAAAAGACGGTGTTTTTTTTCCTTTTCGAGATATTTTTTTCACAATTTATAACTTTGAAATTGTATTCAACAATGAAATGATAAAAAATGTTCGTTAAATATATTTCTATAAAATTATAAAATATCTAAAAAGTATTTATGTCTGTAAAAGTTTGTTGGGAGTTAAAATAATGTTTATAATTTAATTGAAAAAAAACACCTTTTTGTTTAAAAAATAAAACTGTAATTAACAAATTTCGATGTTTTGAAAAACAGTCCATAATGTGTCATTATGAAAAATCTATTTCCGTTTGATGAAAATAATGAAACAGTTATTAAAAAGTTATGTAAATATATTAAAAACGCACTCAGAAAGACACCCATTTATTTAATTATCTTATTTTTTTTAAAAATATTGCTCGCGAATATTCGTCGAAATTTAATATTTAAAAAATATTTAAAAAATATATTTATAATCGCTGAATTGAAGATTTTAAAGAATAATTAAATAAACAGTGAATTGTCACAAAAACGCACACAGAAAACCCCAAAAAACACGGTAAATAAAAATTAATCTTCGTCGCAAAAATCCGAAACACAAAGACACATATTTATTTAAATACGTTCGTTTTGTTATTTACTTAAAAACGGGTTCGTAAATAAATATTTTCCTTTTAAATCTTCAGAAGTTTTTAAAATATGTTATAAAAAAATTGCTGGCGGATATTCGAGCATGTGTGACATTTGACGTGTTTACAAACAACCTTAATCATGTGTGTGTGCCAATGGCAAGGTCGAACAACCGCTGTTCGAAACGTTCGACTGGTAGTAATCGTGATACCCTGCACTGAAGAATCCCGAAAAGATGTAACACTAGTGTCTGTAGGTATTTAATTTTTATAGTAAAAAATAATTATGACAGCCCCTTTAAGAAATTCGTTTCTTATCGTTGAGCACTTTCAGTTGAATTACAAAGTTGGTCAATTTAGCTCTTATGCGTAGATCATCGTATAACGATTTGATCACTGTCTGTCTGACGTAATGAACATTTAAATTAAAATGTTTAAAATTCAACGCTATTTCACACGGTTAATGGTAGCCGAATGGATACGGCCTCCGCTAATCGAGCCAGAGATGTCTCGTGTCGCGGGGTTCGAATCGTTTGACTGGTAGTAATCGTGACACCCTGCACTGAAGAGTCCCGAAAGGATGAAACACTAGTGTCTGTAGGTATTTAATTATTATAGTAAAATAATAATAATAATATATATATATATATATATATATATATATATATATATATATATATATATATATATAATTCCACATAGTTACTGCTACCGAACATTTCAGATCTATTAATCCCATTTTATTCAGAATGTGCAAGGGAAATATATTGTACAAACGTAGATTAGAAAACTTAGTATTATGCTGGTCTCTTCAACTTAATTGTTTTTAATATATCATCAGACTATATGTATGCGGGCATTGTTGATCTGTCGATAACATCGTGGGTCATATTCAATATCTTGAGTAATGTATTACCAAGTTTATATTCTCTAACATACCACTATAAGACTGGGTAGTACGAGAAATGTCAATTTACTACGCAATTAGTTTGAGAGTAAGGTACATCGTGTTAATATCGTGGCACTTAGTAAAAAGGACAGGAAAAGAGAGATAGAGACAGGAGACAAAGTAATTGATGTCGCCACCTATCGTTCAAACGATGCAACAAGGGCAATAATCACAGATGACAAGAAACCTTGTGTTGAGCGTTTGTCATTTTGTAAGATATGTACAAAACTTGAACGTATCCGATCAGTTGAAATAAAACAGCTGTATTGAATAACCGAAGACGTATGCACAATAGAAAATGTGAGCATGAAAAGTACTACGGTTACGATTAAACATGAAAAACTAAAGAGCAAGTGGTTTAAACTGGAAAAGAAAGACAAGATAGTATAGTAAAAATATAAATTTCTAACTTAAAATATTGCAGTATAAAGTATTGATTATGTTATAAATTAGATTACAAAATTCTTAATGCTGCAATATTTTAAGTTATATATTTATATTTTTTCTAGGATATCTTGTCGTTTCCAGTTTTAACAACTAGCCCTTTACTTTTTCATATTTATACTTAACCATATCGCTTTTCGTGATTGCATTTTTCTATTGTAATCCATAATTTTCTTAGGCTTCCATTAAATTCAATTTTTCTTTGTATAATTAGTTTTATCTTCTGCTCCTAATACATCCACCAAGTATCTCCCTTTCATACTTTTATTCTCTTTCACCGGTCACGTCTCTTTTAGCGACATAATCGAATTAGTAGCAACAGTATTAGATGGGGCGACGTGGTTGCTATGGAAACAAGTCAGAAAATCCTCGCTCACCTGCTTACATATTTTGACGATTTTGAACACCAAGAAATTCATAACTTTTGTTTTACTGAATGAAAATTGATTGTTTTTACAATATAGCTCAAAAAGTTATCTATAATATGCATTAATTGTTTTAAATTTGATGAAAAGATGAGTGAGCACTGAAGCTGTTTAACAGTTCTTAATGACTAAAACTGACACTTTACCATATATTCAAATATGTTACTGTGTGAACCCTAAGCGATCCCCTAATACGTATCTCCATAATTACATACGAGTAAAACCTCGGTCACGGCCCCCAATGTGACCTGTGCTCGTTCTTCGCAGAGGACTCCGACGATCTGGTCGGAATCATTTCACCTTTGTGATGGTAGGTGGCTACTTCGTCAGTCTGTCACACTGGAAATGAATTAATTTTCATGCAAGCAAAAGACAACCTCAGATATAACTATTCTACTGGTTAGTGCAAGTTAGATATACAAAATATAACTTGTATACCATTGTTATATGCCGATTTCTCAGGCCTCAATATGTCAAGCTCATAACCTCTATTTCCGTTACCTATTCTCAAAGTGACATATGTTGTCGGTTTCATAAAACTAAAAATCGTAACTTAACTCTTCCTTTCAGTAGTGTCAGTTGCTGTTACCCCCGGGCATACAATAATACTTAAGTAATAAAACAAGCATATCTGCCAGGCATTTTACAGGGTTTCGGGAGTCTCAATAAACCCCACCCCAATGATCAGAGGCTGACACGTCAGAAATGTTTGAATATCGTTTAATGATCATTTTATGAAATTGTATTTTGATAAACGAGCGACTGTCTACCACTTTTCTAAATATATATTATAAGCTTTATAAATTGAATTACAAATTTTCCCTAGCAAAATATTGAGTTATCAAGAGAAAATCTAGGGGCATCTGCATATGTACACATGAAGGATTAAACAACTAAAATATTGGCATTTATTATTTTACATGTTACAGTCGACCAAGTAAGCTTCTGCACCCATATCACTTTTACTAAGTTGAGCTTTAATAAACCTCTGTTAATGGCAGTGACGTTGATATATGCTGAAATTTCGAAAATAATATAGCAGATGTATGTTTGCGCCGTCTTACCCAAATAACGTCATTTTTTTAATATAGAGAGCTAAGGATCCGCTCTCCTAAACAAGTTATGTTTTAGCTTTATATCTGACTTTCAACACGCTAGTAGTCTTGATGATTTACATTATGGCACGATCGACGATATATAAACCTGCATTTTCGTTTTAAATTTTCTAAACATTATTCTTTCGATTGTATTAAAGTAATTCCGCATGAGGTCATGATCTGACGAGAAGTTGATATGATGGTTTTTGTTTTTCAAAATGTATTTATTTTTTTTGTATTTTGAATCATCCGTTATTCGTGCGCTGCTAACATCTGCCTTGAGGAGCTTTTCTGATTTAAATAATGCTTGTGTAACCGTAACTAACTGCATATATGCTTGCTGAAAGCATCGATATAACAGATTATTCTAGCAGAATATTGAACCAGATTCTTAATCTTCGATGTGACATTTATAAAACAACCTTGGGCGAGATCAAGGCTTTCAATGCATGCTCTTATATTTAAACGTAAAACTATTTGCGGAAAAGAATGTTCATGTTATCTTGCAGTATATTTAAAAAAAAAAAACATTGCATTAAGCTTCTTTTTTTTATTAAGTAATGCACAAACTGTCACTTGCCTTGAATAAGACAATTGGCATTTACACTAATATATCTTTTATACCCAGCATATTTAGATTATTAGTTATGAGTGACACCACTTTGTCTAGTAAAATAGTTGCATTGAAAAGTGAGGCGTCTAATATATATATATAATATGGAACATTTGGGGGGGGACGTACAAAATTTAATCATGGCCAAATATAGACGAATTAACATGATGATTATAAAAATTAAAAAAATAAAATAAAGGCTAGCTAACCAGGTTTTGTTCCTCGTACACAGAGCTAAATCGAGGAAAATTAGGATTAAAACAAAAATGTTCATGAATATGTCGGGGGTAGGGAAACACAAATAAGCGTGGAAAGAAAAAAAATACAAAAAATCAAAATAAGTCCTATTAGATTTTCTTTTTGTTGGCAGGAGGTCCGAACGGACTTAATAAAACTGGTTTCTAGAATTTTTAGATTGAAGGGTCAGTGCGTTTATCGTAAAAATGCCAACACTTTAATTCGTTGCAGACCTATGGCTATTTATAAGGTGCTTACAAATCGAAGAATCATGTTTTACTCAGAACATCTGAAAGTGAAAAATTTGCATAATGGATATTTATTGGTACGTGTTGTTTTAAACAAAAAATCCTATCTTTGCAATGTCCAACCAACATAGTGCGCGCTGCAACTACATTTGAATGAGTAAATAATAGAATTATAGTGTGAGGGATAACACTTTTACGGATTGAGGGCAAAATATTTCTAAGTGAAAAAAAAAACAATGCGTGGGTTTTGATGCTAATATTAATATAGTTTTCAGACGAAGATTTGCTTAACAAATCTTTGTCTGTACATATTAATGTACTTGGGCAAAATAATTCTACCGTGCAAGTGAATATTAACTTTGAATTCTAACATATTTCGACAGGTGAAGAATTTTTACATAAAAAAATGATAAATTATGTAAAACTGTCCGGTAGATTAAAATGCCACATGAATCAATGGCATAATCATATATTTAATACACGTAGATTTTAGAGTGTGTATATATATATATATATATATATATATATATATATATATATACACACACATATATATATATATATAGAGAGAGAGAGATAGAGCTGATAAACAAAGATAGTCGTGCCGGTCGTACGGGTAAGGAGCGCCGGGTGAAGTGAGGATCAACATCTACCAACGTGTGACTTTCCACTGAGAAAACACCTGCAATAAAGTATTTGAAAAACAAGCAGGATGTATATTTTTTGTAACTAGAATAGATACATTAGGTGTTTCTCTTGAGATCCCCAGATATTAAAAACCCAAAACTGTTATCCGTTCTTGTTTGTTGTAAAGATAATGTATGTTGTCCGTGTGTATATATAAATATATCGACACCCAAACAATAATAGAAACCCACAAATAGATACACGCTATCCTCATTCGATACCCATATAAATCTCTGAATGTGTGTGTGTGTAAATAAGCCGCTATACATACCCATTATATACAACAGTGTAATAAAGATCCACTCTCCGGCGTGAAAATAAAAAAAAGACAATTGAAAAATGGAAAAAAGTAAAATATATTATTTTTTTAATTTCTCTAAACTTAGTTAAGACTAGAAAATAATGCAACATCAGATCAATAATAGAAACTGTCAAATAAAAAGAGTTGGTCTAATAAGTATAACAGTAAAAATTGATTGACGTTTCTGAATTTTGCGACGAGGACTAGCTATTCGTATGATTTGGATACATCGGTTACTGTTCTAATCTGCAGTGTGATTTTAACATTTCGGTAAATGTAACCTCCGACAAACTTCAGGTGTATACTTTGTCGAACTAGGGTGTGTATCTGTCGCGCACGGGAATTTCGAGCGGAACGTTTTATATACTTCTCGGTATTTTATATACTTAACTGGAAAGAGGTCGGGATTAATTCACATTAAATCTATTTTATTTATATTTGTAAATAGGGATAGAAGTCCGAAGTAATTCGCCTACACAGAGAATTGAAACTTCAACCTTCAGGAAAATGTCAGTTTTGCAATTGTTTTTCCAAGTACTCTTACCACTACGCCACCGTTACTTACGGCCACTTCTGGTACTAATTTTATGAGGCTTGGACGTATTTCATTTCTCTTTATAAATGTCACTAGTTATTACTATTACTCTATATATGTACTGATGCTTATACTTATTACTTGTACATATGATCTTTTGTTTACGATATTAAATTCTATACTAGATCTACTTAGTAATTTGCTATTCC
Organism: Euprymna scolopes; assembly: GCF_053919585.1. NCBI lineage: Eukaryota > Metazoa > Mollusca > Cephalopoda > Sepiida > Sepiolidae > Euprymna > Euprymna scolopes. The sequence continues at coordinate 100,859,601 of NC_136501.1, read as the reverse complement.
ATGACATATGTGCTGCTTTCTTTAGTCGTCTTACGCTCCCCCCTTCTACTGTCTGAGTTTTACATCGAAATATTGAATCATTCTTGAATACTGTCCTGATTACATATTCGGTTATGATTTTTCAGACAAGCCCTTCAGATATAGTATACAAACTATGGTAAGTTTCTGAGTGATGTCTTTTTGTGGCTGATTCGGTCTTGGTGCTGATGGCATGCTCTTTGAATAGTTGTTTCGGTGAAGGGTATCTCTTAAACTGCCAATCTTCTATTGATATGCACTAGTAGTCAGGTTCCTAATGGCACAATTTTAACGTTTGTGGGAACTTTTTTGAGATTTGCAAATCTATACATTTTTGGAAAGGTTATTGTCTAAGGAATCAGAAAACCAATGTTTGCATTTGCCCAGATGGCTATATGGCGGCCATATTGGATTTACAAAATGGCCGCCGTAAAATGTACGTTTTGTAATATCTTGGCTTCTAAATACGCTGGAACACTGATTTTAACTGCTAAACCTACATTTTCAGGGTCCAGAGAGCCACTGGTGGTAGTTATAAAAATGTCCAATATGTATATATGGCAGCCATATTGGAATTTTACAAAATGGCTGCCGTCAAATGTATGTTTTGTAATACCGCGTCCTCTAAATAAGTTGGAACAATGATTTTAACTGCTAAACCTACATTTTCAGTGTCAAGGACGTCAATGGTCCACGTTATCATTTTATCTTTTGTACCCCACCCCCCTGTTGAAACACATAATCCAACATATGAGTAAAAAACTTAACAACCCTGGCAGTTAGTCAGAAAATTATTTTTATTGAAATGCCTTTTAACTGTAAACTTTGAATGTTTGTGTAACCATCTTAAACATAATTAGATGTTTGATCATAGTCTATGTATAATAATCATCATCATCAACATCACTTTCATACATAACAGCTTGGGAATCTTCATCGTTTTCGCACTGGCTGCTGCACCGACACATATCAGTACAAGCTAAGTCTTTAGACCTGCAGGAGCATCTGCCAGAAGAACAGTCAAATATACATTTGCATGTGATCATCTCAAGAATGGCCTTAGGGGCTAGGAGGACCTCTGTGGTCGTTGGTTTTAGGGTGCCATCCAAATCTTTGAAGTACCCATTTTCCAGGGGATCCACTTGTGAAATCTGCAGAGCAATGCTTGCTTGTGCCCATACCCTTGCTTGGACATGGACTCTGCAAATATGCTGCTTTAGAGCTCCAGGTGTTGGAGGGAGCCTGTCACTTTCTGCCCTATGCTTGCAGAACAGATGCCATCGTAGTTCAGGGATTGTTTTTATGTTGATCCCTTTTGGCGAGTAAGCAGCACATACAAAGGATTCCAGTTTTGACAGCATTCCATCTGTCACTTTTGCTTCATCCATAAGCATTTGCAGAGCATTGGCAACATCTGAGTCTGCTTTGAGGTAGATCTGTAGCCAGGTTGTCTTGCATATACGAGAGACCCTCCCTGTGTTGTCGGTCCCAGTGAACGCATGGAAGGCTGGCAAAGCCTTTGCTCTTTCTTTACCTAGAGCTCGCCACAGTGGTTCAATTTGTATAACACAAGAGGACATAGAATTGGACGTGTTTTTCAGCAATAGGTCATAGTTTGCTGTGACTAGCACTAAAACGTCCGTATCTGGAGAGAAAAATACTAACTGTGCATCAGGTGGGTTTCGCTGTGAAGCCAGCACAGCCTAGTGGATAAGCAGCGTGTCTGCTTCCTCATGGTTATGTACTTCAAATACCAGGTCTCTGTTGCTCTTAGTGTATCCAAAAGCAGATATGATGATCAGCTTGGATGATCCCTTGTTATACTCTAGAGTTTGGGCAGCAAGATAGTCAGTCAGATCAGCCTTCGTCTTGTCATGGGAGAGGAACCTCCTCATTAGGATGTGTTTGATGTTAGTGTCATCTCTGACTTGTTACTGAACAAGCTTTTCCTTGTCTTCGTTTTTCTCTGGTTGCACTTTTCAGAGAATCTGCTCGGTATGTGTCAAAAACGAGGATGATTTCATCATAATCTCGTGTTAGTTGCATCAGTCTGTCATTGAAGCAGCTACTCAGATCCTTGAGTGTCACTAGAGTCGATGGTTTCTTGCTCAGCCTCTGCACAAGCACCATGCCATCCACCAGTGCTATCTTCCGACTTGGCTGATCAGTAGATGTGGGCTCTGTAAATCCTGTATACGTTGCATCTTGGTGGGTAGAATTTCGAGCTTCAGATGACTGGTCTTCATGGGGCATGTCTTCTCTTGTCAGCTTCTCAAGTAGATGGATTAACTTGGACTTGTTGTAGCATGGCAGCATTGTTCAATCAGGGGCAAACAGTGCTCTTGGTGTCAGAGTGAATTCATGGTTTCCTATGCCCTCTTTCTGGTTGATGTCTCGGCTTGACCTGGCAAGTACCATCAGCTTTGCAAACAGGTCCTTGGTCTCCCTCAGATCCACAGTATTGTCGCTGAGTTTCACTGTAATCTTCTTGTTCCCAGAAAGGAACATCTTATTGTTCTCTTTTTCACAGGGGTCCAGAGGCTGATATCTCCATTGATCCGTTCTGACACGTAATCCTTATACAACTTCTGTCCAGTGACATCAATATTCAAGATATGTGGTACATACTAATCTGGGATGTAGGCATTAGTGATCACATTGTACAGCTTTTCCACTTTAGTGGTAAAGGGGTTTCCATGGCTGAGCAAGGCTTCCTTGATCTTGTCGACTGTACCATGTGCCCTCTTGACTGCACTTGGTCCAAGCTCATGATGCTCTGTGATTCTGTTAGCTTCCATGCCAAACTGACTCTTGAACTCTTTTGACAGACGTGAAAGTTCTGGTGTGGCCAGAAAAAATCTATGTCTGGCATTGGCATTGTTGGAGATGCCTATTATGTTAGAACTTGTCTTCATCAGTGTGTTCAGGTGTTTACAAGCATGGTCTGCCCCAACAGACACGGAGGGAATGACACTTTCCGTGACTGATATATTGCCTGCTCGTAATTCCTCCCATGTATGAGGGTGATTGCTTCTCAAGTCATGCATATCTGCAATGTATCTTGGCCAGAGTCGCTTATACTTGATGCGGTCCATGGCAAATAACAGTTTGCTAAGTGCTTCTCCAGCTTGCAGATGGAGTTCCAGGTCAGCATTTCGAGTTGCTGCTACAAAGAACAGAATTGCTTCCACCCAATCTAGGTACCTCATCATGGCCTTGAACATTGCATTCTGGGATTTCTGTTCCTTCCATTTTTAAATGCTGTTATGACCTCAGCAGTTGGCAAGGCTTCCTGAAGGGTGCTGTTTGCTTGCTTCACGGATTCAGCCTTCGTGTCTTTATCCTCAGAGCAGGCAGCTTCTACTCCTTCTGCTGCTGTCAGCACACATCCTTCAATTGTAGGTTGTCCTTGAAGAACACTTCCAGAGCCATTTCATAGAGTGCTATGTATGAGTAGATATGGGCATGGAGAGCTCGCTTGTAGTGTGTGCATTTCAGGATTTGCCTTGTCGTGGCAGGACCATACACACCTGCTTCCACCCAGGCATCATCTATGCCTTAATTCTCCATGGAGGCACCAAGCGCTCTGAGGGCAGCCATTATGACATGCAGTTCACCCACTCTGGGAACAACCATTTGTTTCAAGTCAGGTCTGGCATATAGGATCTGCACCACCTTCTCATAAAGAGCCATGTCAAAGGTAATGACTGTGGGGTGATCTTCCCCAACTGCCAACTTTCTCAGCTTATTTGCTTGTACGATCACAGTTAGTAGAGTTGACCACTCGTGTGCCACCTCAGGGAGTAGTGGCAAGGTTCCAACCTGTGTCAAGGGAAGGCTTTCCGACAGCAGTGAGTTGTATCCTGCCCAGCCTGGAATCTTGCTGGAGGTTTCTCGAGGTTTCATTCTGGATAAAGCAGATGCAACAATCCATCCAAGCTGTGTCAGCTGATAGGATTCTGAGATCCCCTGGGCAATGGCAAACTGTTCTGACCTCTTGGTAGCCTGTGGTTTGGGCTTATTACAGTGAAGCATGTCTACATGATAGGGTGTGACTGATATACTCTTTGCATCACCTATAATCAAAGGTTCTGCAACAGGTTCTTTAGAAGGGTCAACTTTCTGGCACACTGCTGTGATGGTTCCGTGGGTGGTTCCCTTCCCATCAGGAGTATCCTCTGCAAAATCTGTGTTATCTACGGCGAAAAACACAAAGGTCCCCTTCTTCAGGAATGGTGGTACATAGAGGCCTTGGTATGCTCTGGTGTTTTCTACAACAGCATTTGCCAGAGCAGTTTCCATGAGAAGGACACGGCGATGTGCAATTGCGTAGCCATGAGCATTGAGAAGATTCAAAGCTTCTTGTTGCGTGTGTCATGGTGGGCAGTCAGTGCCAGTCCTATAACCTGAGAATTCCCTCGTGAACGGGGTTACTTAAATGCTGATTCATTGCTTGGCTTATACCTTACCTGTTTACTGGATTTGAACCCATACATGATATTCTAGCTCACCGTCAGTGTTGCTCGGTCAACATCTTTAGTTCTCTTTACAGTTTCCAGCTTTTCAGCAGGCCCAACCATTATCAAATGGATTAAGGTGTATAATTCAGCTGGAACATCATTATTGTCACTAGATACCTGCATGGCATTTCTTTCCTTGGGCTCTTTGAAGGTTACAATGCTTTTCCTTATCACCTGTGCTGCTTTGTAGATTGTCTTCATGCTGTTCTCCTCCTTACCAGTTGTCATTGAGGTATTAACCATGTCCTCTTCACATGCATCTGAGGAATAGAGGACAGTTGGCTTCCTTATGTTTGGTCGAACAGACTTCAGGTGTGGCAAATAAATAAGGATCCTTTCTTTCGGCCATTTCCTACTGAATACAGGTACATGCCCTTCAAAAACTTCCGAACCAAGCATATTAACATAAGTCGTTTCAATATCATCCATCCCAAGGTATGCTTTGTTTTTTGTTTCTACATGAATAAGATTTATCAGCTCAAGCAGACTCGCCTTTTGTAGAAAGGGTTCTTCAGAAGTTTTTCTAGTGTTTGTATCTCGAAGAGCATGGAACACATTTTGGGTCCAGCAAGCTTTGTAGTATAGGACATCAATTGCATGTGACTCACCTGGTGATATGCAGGTGTTCAGCCTAGTTTTCAGTGCAGGATTATGGGACCTTTCCACAGCATCTTTGAGAGTTTTACCTGCATTCTCAGTCCTGATCTGGTACAGTTGTTGGCCATTGTCCTGTTGGCAGAAGAAGCACTCTTTCTTATCCAGTGGACTTGTATGTGATCGTGTGAATGGCAATGCAGAACCAGATGTAGAGGCGTCTGGAACAGCCTCTTCTGTAATTCCTCTTTTCTGCACAGGCTTTTTAGCTGTGTAGTGTCATGTAGCTAAAGCGTGTGCGATGCGATCTCTTGCACGTTGTATTTCAACTTTGTTAGTAGCACTCGAATGACATGAGCGATTCCAGACCGCGCTCTCTTCACACAATGTTTCTGGTGTGCAGTTCTGCAATCGCCTTTGGATTTGGATATAGTCCCCATCATTCAAACTAGCCCTCTCTAGAATTACTTGCAGTACGAGCCCATAGGACTCTAATCGAGGATGTTGCACCAAGACTTTCTTTTTATCATCAGACTGGCAGAGAATGCACTGCTTCCAGTTAATGGACTCCTTGGTTTGACATGCTTCCTCTCTACTTTGCGACTCATCACTCATGCCTCACCTACAAACAAAGAGAGAATTACAGTAATGTTAGAATTGCAATACAAAAACTACAAGTTCTCAAAGTATCAGAGGTAAATTAACAATTTGAATTAGTGATATAAAAGCAAGATTTTTTAGGAACAGCTGAAATATGAATTTATAAATGAAACATATTTTTTATTACAAAGATATTGCAATAAAACAACACCACATCAGTTTGAACCCAGTTATGCATCTAAAGGTTAATGTTAAAGATGTTGTTGCTTTATAACTACCACCATTGGATTCTATGACCCTGAAAATGTAGGTTTAGCAGTTAAAATCAGTATGCCGACTTATTTAGAGGCGAAGATATTAAAAAACGTACATTTTACAGCGGCCATTTTGTAAATTCCAATATGGCTGCCATATACACATCTGGGAAAATTTTATAACCACCGCCATTGGTTTCCCTGGCCCTGAAAATGTAGGTTTAGCAGTTAAAATCAGTTTTTCAGCTTATTTAGAAGCCGCGATATTCAAAAACGTACATCTTATGGCGGCCATTTTGTAAATCCAATATGGCCGCCATATACGTATCTGGGCAAATGCAAACATTGGTTTTCTGATTCCTGAGACCAAAACCTTTCCAAAAATGTATAGATTTGCAAATCTCCAAAAAGTTCCCACAAAATTACATTAGGAACCTGACTATAGTGTTACAACATATTGCGTTGTTTCGTTTTGTAGGCAACGGACGATTCCTTTCTATACATTATATGAATCCTGGTTATTGAAGTTTAAGTACTGTCAATTTTAGTATATACATGACATAAACCAATGCCAAACGTGGGGTTTCAGCTTATTATAGGAACGATAATTTGTCATGTTCTTTTTCAGTTTGGAACTGTATAGTTTGACAGATCGATTTCACATGTTCTTGTAATGTTAGAATATTTCCCTGTGGGGCCAGTGTTTGAATGTGTCATTTACATATCGCATCGGCATTGTTGGCATCAGCGGTGTTGATCCTAATGACATTTCCATACAGTATAGCATGTATGCACTGGTCAGTATTGGGGACAGCTGTGATGAAATCGACAGAATATTTTTTCCTCCTTATATATATATCGGATCTCATCAGGAAGTATGTAGTTTCTACATTGGAGGTCAACATCTCTAATATTGTCAATTTGGGTACAAGTGTGTTCCTTCAGTGTAGCATCAGATGTTAGCTTCTCCCGTATCCCTCTGCCTTTCATCAGTGGGTATTTCATAAAAACTCATTACAGTGAACTCACCATCTCGTAGGAATGAATGAGAACATTTTTATTTCCACGGGGTGAGCTGAATTTTGGACGAATGGAGATTGTCCGATGATTGAGTTGATAATGTCTACCAGGAATCGGCTTAATGAATTGCATGCTGAAGATTAGGCATTAAAAATGGGCTTTAATTTAATACCCTCCTTGTTAATCCTTTCAAGGTCGTATAAATGTGCAGCTTGCTGTAATTCTGTACTGTTTGTATTTTACAGGTGGTATTCGGTCCTCTTTCTTACTGAGAATCAGTGACAGCCTAATTCCAGTTTCAAAGCCAGATTTTCTGTCACTTTACAGTATTAAATGTTTTATAAATCGTGACAAGCCTGGATATCAGCACATCTAGGGACGATAATTTGTTATCTCCGGAAATAGCTTGTGAAAGCCAAACACCTTGTACAAAAACAGGGGCAAATAACTGAGACATTATGGAACAATTAAAAATCATAGACGGGGAAGAACGGCTGAGAGTAAGACGATTCAAAGAAGCACCACATATGGTAGGTTATAACCAATGACTAAGTAGATCGCGTATGGAATTTAAGACGATATGGGAACCATTAATTATAAACAATACATAATATATGCAAATAAGTGTAAACACACACACATATATCTATACATATATATCTATACATACATATATATATATATATATATATATATATCCGTTCATATATAGTAATAAATAGTGATATTTACAAATAAAAATAAAATAGGTGTAAGCCTCCTAAAATTCGTACTGAAGCGTCCGCAATTGCAAGTGGTTAGAATACTTGGAATTGTAAATTTTAAAAAGTAACCTCCTCCTGAAGGTTAAAGGTTCAATCTTCAGTGTGAAAAATACAAATACGAATTACTTAGGACCTCTATTCAATCATGGCTGACGAAACAAGAGTGAAGTAAATAAAGAAAATCTGTTCACATTCCCGAGTTTGGCGGAGACGTGCGTGTCCCGAGTTTGGCGGAGACGTGCGTGTCCCGAGTTTGGCGGAGACGTGCGTGTCCCGAGTTTGGCGGAGACGTGCGTGTCCCGAGTTTGGCAGAGACGTGCGTGTCCCGAGTTTGGCGGAGACGTGCGTGTCCCGAGTTTGGCGGGGACGTGCGTGTCCCGAGTTTGGCAGAGACGTGCGTGTCCCGAGTTTGGCGGGGACGTGCGTGTCCCGAGTTTGGCGGAGACGTGCGTGTCCCGAGTTTGGCGGAGACGTGCGTGTCCCGAGTTTGGCGGAGACGTGCGTGTCCCGAGTTTGGCGGAGACGTGCGTGTCCCGAGTTTGGCGGGGACGTGCGTGTCCCGAGTTTGGCGGAGACGTGCGTGTCCCGAGTTTGGCGGAGACGTGCGTGTCCCGAGTTTGGCGGAGACGTGCGTGTCCCGAGTTTGGCGGAGACGTGCGTGTCCCGAGTGTGGCGGAGACGTGCGTGTCCCGAGTGTGGCGGAGACGTGCGTGTCCCGAGTGTGGCGGAGACGTGCGTGTCCCGAGTGTGGCGGAGACGTGCGTGTCCCGAGTTCGACAAAGATACACATGAAGTAAGTCGGAGGTTACATCAACAGAAACGTTATGAAGATCACATTCAAGATAAAAACAGTAGTCCCAGTTAGAAGCTTTGAATTAGAAATGATTTTTTGTGAAAAATTTAAGTATCAATACAGTGAATATTGTGGTTATTCTCTTTTATTCAGATGTATGGTTTGAATTTGAAGGAGATACGGAACGACGCTTAATTCCTTAGGCTACATATATGATGGTTTAAATAATGGTGATCTCACCAGTAATATTATACAAAATTGTGTTAATATAATACGGGATTTAAAGGTAATAAAATATCGCTCAAGTTCTGGACGTTCTTATTGAACCGTTTAAATACAATTTGATTTGAAGATAGTGATAGCTAAATACATTTGAAAAAATATTTATAAATAAATGACAATATTAAAAAGAAACATGGCAATTGGAAAACGTTTGACATAATTACTGTGAAATCTATATAGCAATAAACGTAAGGATACAAGTGATTGAGAGCGCACTTCTCAACCAATATACTCAATGACTATTTGAGTTATAGAGTAAAAATTATATATATATATATGCGAGAGAGAGAGAGAGAGAGTATTAAAAAATATCCATAATGTGTTAATCAAGGTTTACCGGTAAAAACGTACTGTTAAATGAAGAAAATGGAAACGATATTACGTGGAGGTGGGTTCACGTTTGTTTTAAATGTTATTTTCAACTGTTTAACGGGTCCGCAGGAGTTTATCGTTCACATGACAGTCGGTATGCAAAGCATAAGTAGGTTTGAAGACGCTTTTTAAAATTGTCAAGCTGGCCTAATAGTTATCGTACTTGACTCGCTGTCTTCAAGTTTTGGTTTCGATCCAAGCTTTACAGAAATGGGGAGTTGTTTAGAAAAAAAAAGCATAACACTCGCATACATCGGTCTTGTTTTCTGTATTAATTAAAATGTATTTGTGCGTTATTTACGACCGGGCAACGCCGGGCGGCTTGCTATTATTGTATATTTTAATGAATATATAATTTATCGCCCAGTTTTAGAATTACGTTTTACGTTAATTTTGTTTGTGAATGTATGGTTGCGTACAGCCCCACACTGAACATTGCAAAGCCAATAGGGCAGGTTAATTTTGAAACCCCGGTGAGGCAATGGCGATTATAGTTGGGGGTTGACATAGAAAAGACCTACACGAAATATTTTTTCTCAAAATCGTTATCTTAGCTTTAGGAAATTACTTTAAAATTGAAGCGGTTTAAGTGTTTTCGGTAAATTGTCAAGAAAGTCTCGTCATCAAAACAATCCGTTCTGTAAAGAAGATAGAATCATTATTTAGAATATGTTTTAAACATTTTAAAATAAAATGAGTGAGGATAATGAATTAATAAAATAAATATTATGTGTAAAGGCAAAATTGTTTTCTAAATAATAATGACCAAATTTCGCTTTTTCATTTCAGGAACTTTTTGGGGGTGGAAACATTTTAGATTTCACCGTTGCAAAACACGATCGTTATTGATATTGGAAATTAACCTTTGTTTGTTTATTTACTTTGAAAGCTTAATTATTTCGAAAGGAAAAACGAAAAAATACTTTAAAATATATATTATTATATTTCAAGTGTCTGCAGTAGATTTAAACATTTGTGTTATCTTTTATTTGTTTTTCTATTAGGTTGGCACAAAATCAATGCAATTTTTTGACGTTCAAATAAACGTCAAAATCATTATTTTTGCACCAACCTAATAGTTCACGTCAAATTCTATTTGAAATATTTATTAAAATATGGCAATACTCCAGTTTTATATTAAGATAAAAAAGTAGTCCATACAATTTTATTCTACATATCATTTACGGAAAACATAACCACATACATTTTCAAGTTTTTTTACTTAATAAAAAATATTTACAGAAAATTAGTGTCAAATTTTAATTGCTTTTATTTTTAGGGAGTACTTGTTTTTAAGCAGTGTTTTTCCTAAAATTATTGTTTTAAAATCAGATAATTAACAAAGATTAATACTAGTAAATAAGGAAACTCCTTTAATGGTTTTTCGTTATTTGTGCATCTGTGTTATTGTGCTAAAATAACTTTATTTATAAAGCCACTCTTAATATGGCTAGGAGGTTGTATTGTAACTATTCTGTACTTCCACCTAAAAATTTAAACAAAAATTTCATTAAAATTAAATTTAACTTGAAAATACTTTGGAAAATAGCATAGTAACATAGATGCACAAGCACTAGTTTTTCAAACTCTAAACACTCGTTTAAAATGGCACAACTAAAGCAACTATTGAATCTCAATATCGATAAATTCATGTTATCGAAGGAGGATCTAAAAATGTATAAACTAAACACTACTAGTCCTCTGATTTGGTTTGGTCCTATCTCTTCAATGCATTTAATTCAACTCTACAATGTTTTTCATTATTTCTTATAATTAGCATTTATTTTTTTACATATGAAACTGGAAGATAGTCTAATATAGTTTCCTTCAGTTATAATCCATTTATTTATTTTACTTTTCAGATTAGAATGTCAGTAAAAGCACGACGTTCAGTTTTAACCCGTTGTTCACAAAATTTGCTGGCCCCCTTGTCATTTGGATGAAACAGCACACCCAACTTTAAAAGTCAGTCAGTTTTGTTATTTCCTGGAAAAACGTTATTCCCACTTAAAAAAAAATACTGAGATTTCTAAGTTAATTGCCAAGGAAATAATTAGTATTCGGTAAGCAGTCACTCCAAAGTTGCCTTTAAGGTAAGATTATATAGGGCAGAAGGTCAATATATTAGGCCAGGCTGACTGTTCATTTTTTAACACACATTTTTCAATTACAAACAACTGCATCAATGGTGTCTTCAAGGACTATGGAATTATTCTCTGTCCTAACTGCATGAATCAATGAATAAAACTCATGCTTGAAACCCATGTTTGAATGTTTTTTTTTAATTACATTTTCACCCGAAACAAGGCACATTGCCACATTGATGTAGGGGTGTTACTATCAGGGACATAAGCTACAGGGGTACTCAAGGGTTGGGCAGCATCTGCGTGTCAGTACAGTTGGGGACGCAGGTAACTGGAAGGGAAGTCAAAATCTAGCGGTTCTGGGGAATAAACTACTGGGTAGACGGCTCTTTTACATCTATCGATATCTACTGTGAGCGGGTGGGATTTAGCTAATTGTCGGGTGTGTCGGTAATATTTAAGTCCCGGGGGTACTATGCTTGCAGTTCGTCGGACAATTCACCGTTAAAATACTTGTAGGATAGGCAGAGGCATGCAACATTTCGTCGATAGGGAATAGGCTGAAGCTTAGATGGCAGTGCAGGACCTATGAGGTTGGCGACTTTCTTTTGAACATTGTCTAGAAGCGAAAAACTAGTAGCAGATGCCTAAGCCCAAAAATGGCAACAATACTCCATACATGGGTATTAGTAGTTTATAGCGGGGTAGTGAGAAGCTACCTTCTTCGCAGCGGTCCTGGCAATGCTCTCAATGTAATTGTTCTAACCCATGTTTCCTGTGAACCTTAGGACTAGGAATTTAAAGGATGTGCTTTCAGATAAAGAGAATGTGGCCATTGCTATTGGTGGTAGAGAAGGTTTCTTGTAATTATTGAAGGAAAAACGATTAGTCTTGGCAGCATTAAATATGACCATCCATTTTTGTCCCCATTGCACTACAGATTGGACGTCATCCTCTAATATTTCTGCCATTTCCTTAGATATTTGTTCATTTGCTTACCTGTCCCGTTATAGAGCGTGCTGTCATCAGCATATATACCCATCTCAGACAATTTTGTCAAGGAGGACATTTATGAGTATTAGGAATGATAAAGGTCCAAGGACAGGCCCTTGAGGCAGTCGCGCATTTATCTTATTGTTTAGATGTACGACCGTCGAGGACAACTTGGATTTTTCTCTTATCTAAGGATTGAATTATGTTAAGCATTCGTCCAGCGATACCGTATTAGGATTTTCCTGAGATTTTCATGCAATACTCTGTCTTAGATATATCTAGAGCTACCACTTTATCCGATCCTGCATTGTCCAGTGGAGTGTATATACGTTCCGAGATAGCATGTTAGCTGTGGTACGGGCTTGCCTAAATCCATATTGCTGGTCGGTCAGGAGTTTAGCATATGTAAGGTGATGGACTAGAGCTTGGTTAATTATGGACTTAAATATTTTGGCGCAAAGTGGGAGGAGGCTAATTGGGCGATAATTTAAGGTGCCAATTATATCGCTAGAATTCTTGAAAACTACTACCATAGAAGCAGATTTGTAGTAGTTAGAAAAGCTAGATCATTTGTTATAAAGTTTGTGGAGAACTGTAGGTACTTCTGCGGAGCACTTTTTAATAGAACAGTCGGGATGAGATAAGGTCCACATGCTTTTGAAGTGTCCATTTTTTTAATAGCATGCACCTGTGACGGGGTGATTTTTAGAGCGTCTAGTGTGGCGTTTTTCCGCAAAGGAAAGTCAGGGAGGGGGTGGTTAGCAGCGTACAGTTGGAGGCAAACCAACTTGCAAGCCTGTTAGCCTTCTCGGTTACTGAGCAAACAGCCTCATGATGGTTGGATTGTGGGGGAATTGCTGATTGCCCATTATTTACTACACTGTTGTAGCTTTTCCAAAAATCACAAGTTCCTAATTTCTGTGTTTTGATGCGTTTTTTGGTGGTTTCAGTAAATTCTATTTTAGCTGTCGCTGTTTGTTTCTTACAGTTACTTCTGGCTTCTATGTACTTCTATCTGATTGAACTGGACATGTCGGAATAATCTGCAGTACGCATGCCGCCTTTGCCCAATGGCAGCTGCACAAGTAGAAGTAAACCCTTGGCGAGTGGGACTTGCTATAACATTTCCGCGTGGGAACATGTGCTTCAATTGCCGTTTTGAACCATTCAGTTGTCTCATTGGCGCATTGTTCAGCAGGAAGAGCAAGGAAATTTTCCTATGGCGCATCCTTGATGATATCCCTGATGGCTTCCTAGTCAACCTTTTTAGAATATCTCGTTTTGAGCAATGTCTCTTCAGTTTTGGCTCTGGAGTTTAGGGCGATTTCAACCATTATCACTTCATGATCAGCGTTCCCAAGTAGGCTGGTGACATTCGTTACACAATCATCGGGAACTGTGGTCAGAAACAGATCGAGAAGTTATGCGTGTTGTTTTTGCTGGTCTGGGAATCGGGTTGGAAACGTAACCATCTGTGATAGGGAATGAGATATAGAGAAGTTATATGTTGTGTTTCCAGCTGCGAGTGCGTAAGTAGAGAATCAAAGCCAGTTGCTGTCGTGAACATCTAAGTCACCAAATACATGTACGTGTGCTCTAGTGTCGATGGAAATTGCTGTATCTATGATGTCAGAGACTTTGTTTATTAGGGTGCGGTCATGGGTTGAGGGGGGCGGTAGAGAAAATAAAAGTAGTTAATGTTATGTTGCATGTTAAGTCTAAAGAACATAACTAGAATCGGACTATCAAGATTTCATGTTTCTCTAGCCAAGTGGAGGGGGTTTCAAATATAGACTCCACGTCCCTGCATATGTCTGTCAGTCCTTACGACAAATTGGGAGATAGCCAGGCATGTTAAAGTAGTTAGAGGGGATGGAGGAGTGTAAGTTGGTTCACTTAGTGCTAAGATATCCGGTGTGTTGTTAGGAGAAATGCTTCAACATAATCTAAAGTAGTTCTAAGCCCACAGGTGTCTGTAAATGAAAGCATCAAGGGAGGAGGCAAGTTTTTTTGTTTTTTTTTTAAAGTTTACGCCTGGTTTGTATTGGTGTTGATAAAAATAAAGTATTTAACAAAGATCTTTGACTTGATATCATGTGATGTGGAAGTCCACGCATATACTAGGCATTGTGTGTAAAAATACCACCGTAGCTCAAGTGTTTATAATCATAATTCAGGGTAAAAATTTTGCTAACGATAAAGAGGGGAAAGAAATAGAACCTGCCCTGAAATCACAGCAATATGAGCACAAGCTGACAAAAAAAAAATAGAACAAAAAAAATAAGTTCTACTTTCAATTTTCTTTCTTATAAAGTATTACATTGGTTGCGTAAAGATTATATATATAATTAGAAACTTTTATGCATGAAACATGTCGAAAGCATAAAAAGAACACCTCTTAACCAATTCATATGTCTTTATGTGGTTGTGCGCCTGTCAGAGGTAATTTCAGAAGTGAATATCAGAAAACCGAAGTTGACAAGTGTAGATGTCATTAAATCACTATTAAAAGAAAAACGCAAAAAAGAGCATTGAGTTATGTACAGAATGCAATATATCAATTTCATGGCAAGTACTTCTTTGACCCCAATCTATACCCCCTCGTAAAACTTTCAAGAAAGATTCTCGTTTATCTGAAATGAGTATCAATAGCTTCACCCACTCTTTATCTGTGACCAGACTTAAACCCATATTCCATGAAGAACACTTTTTTTTTTATTTCTTTGAACTTCCCGTCTGTAGAACTCTGTATATTTCACCTTCTTTCCAGCTGATTGCAACATATTCGTCTTTAAGTCCAAACTAAATGATTATTATTAGATTTTTATATTGTATATAGTCCATTGTGTAAAAATTCTCAGTTTTATCCGCCGGTACTGTTTATTTTGGTGGCTTTTAGAAATAGATTTTGAAAATTTATTTATTTTTTTAAGTGTTGGAGTGATATATTTTTTTTATTTTTCTTAAATTTTATATTTTTAATCAGGTTGATCAAGTCATTTTCAAATTTTTCAGTGTCTTTGTTTC
Source organism: Euprymna scolopes (assembly GCF_053919585.1). Taxonomy (NCBI): domain Eukaryota; kingdom Metazoa; phylum Mollusca; class Cephalopoda; order Sepiida; family Sepiolidae; genus Euprymna; species Euprymna scolopes. The sequence continues at coordinate 100,844,280 of NC_136501.1, read as the reverse complement.
TTTTAGCGTTTTTGTATGTTTTCAGTCTGTAGTATTTGGCTGCTTTTCTTTGTTCATTGTCTTGTCTGAGGTTGTTTTCTTTCATTTCTCCAGGTTGGTGATGTATTGGATCTGTGGCTTCATTTTGGTGATTATCAAAATGGTAGGCTTTCCATCTCAAGTTCCTTATAAATATATTGTACTTGTAATTAATCTGGTTATAAAGGTGTCTTTAGGGGGTATGGAAATACATTTGCTTGATAGTTGCAAGTTCTTATGAAACATATCTACAATTACATATATAAACTCGACCTAAAAGCCACCAAAATAAACTGATAGTACCGGCGGATAAAACTGGGATTTTTTTACACAATGGACTATATACAATATAAAAATCTAATATATAAGGAACTTAATAAAAATTACCAAACAACAAATAAATCAGCACTAAATAGAATAAATAATAACGCAAACAACATTTTAACTACTCTTAAAATAGATAAATACACGGAAATAACGGTACCAGGTACCCCGAGATTTACTTTAAAATACCGCAAACACAGCTTTAATACTAACCCTACTATTAGACTCATTTGCCCCTCGAAATCAGATATAGGACTGGTTAGTAAAAACATATTAGATAGAATTATCCCTAAAATTAAATCTATAATAAAATACCCACTATGACAATCTTCCAACCAAGTAATCGACTGGTTTTCTAACATTCAAAATAAGAATAACGTTAAATGTCTTTCTTTTGACATTGAATCATATTACCAATCTATATCACCTATCCTAATAAATACATCTCTATTAATGGCACGAAAATTAACTAATATAACTTAAGACGAAATTAAACTAATACTTATAGCTAGAGAGTCTTTAATAACCTTTGGAATAAGTATTGGACCAGGAAAATACGCCTAACCACTTCAACATTTTAATGGGCTCGACGGATTCGACTCAGGTCACTGATCTAGTTGGCCTTTTCCTTTTAAATGAAATGCATTGTATACTCCATAAACAGTTCAAACTTGAAGGAGGACTATACAGAGATGATGCACTTTTCGTAACTAACTCTACAAATAATAATTATGAAAAAGCAATTAAAGCTCTACATAAATTATTTAAAAATTATGGACTTAGTATAAAAATCGACCCTGATAAAAAAATTGTTAATTTCTTAAACATAATCTTAAATCTTGAGAATTCTACCTTTGAACCCTATCATAAACCTAACCAATCCCTATTATATGTCCACAATGAATCAAACCACCCTAAATCAATATTAAAATCAATAGTTCCTGATATCGCTTTACGAATTTCTCGCCTGTCTTCTACTAAATCAATATTTATCAAAAATGAAAAATAGTACAATGAAACCCTTAAAAAATCGGGATATAATTCGGAAATAAAATTCATAAATAAAAATGATAGAAACATTAACCGCATTGAAAATAAACCTATTAAGAGCGTAATAACATATAATATGGCAAGGTCTTCCCGTATGCGAGTTAAGAAAAATAACCAAGAGACAAAAAAAGGTAAAAC
>NC_136501.1:100822750-100830250 GCF_053919585.1 Euprymna scolopes | reverse complement strand
TATTTTTTCTGACTACATTTTCAAATCAAAATTTATTTTCAGTTTGGAAATAAATCAATATGAGATAAATCCTGAATTAAAATCCGAACCAAATTATACAAGTTGCCGCTCCAAAATATAATTCAATATCAATCTTGTAATAAGTTATTAATTCCTCCCAAAGTTCAAGAAGATATAATTGCATATAATTAACGAACCCCATGTATAAGCATTTACTGAATAACTACTATCCTTTGTTTCTAATGTCATTAAGCGTTTCTGTTGTATTACAATATACATCTGTATATCAACCTCTTTCTCTTTCTTCCCTTTTCTCTCCTCTGTGATATATATATATATATATATATATATATATATATGTAGTAATATCTAAGATGCATTATACAAAAAATATGTATACACACACACATACATATATTAATTTTATGTATTTTTAAATAGATGAGTATGTAAATATATAAAGTACTAATCATAGTAAGGCTGATATGTAGTAAATGAATTAATCACTAAATACAACTCTGGCAAAGTAAAAATTTTGAATTGCGAAACAGACGAATCTCACAGGCAAGACTTGTTTTTATAACATGAATAGACTTGTCAAAATAATCAAGAATAGGAAAACAAATCAAATATCGGTAACATTTTTTATTCTTATGATTTAACAAAGATGGTGTTTGGTCAACACTGCTGGGGAGCCATGATTTATTTATCGCTTTGTTTTTAAATCCCCGAAACAGTGGTTCATGGTAAACAACTGACGGCTCCTTCAATTTATAATCGGACTAAAGTGAATCCGGGAGAGAAAATGAATGCGTTGATTGGAGGTGACTAAATGACTTACCGAATAAGTAGTTTTTTAACGAATGATAAAAAATATAAAAATTAAATAAGATTTTTTTATATAATTTTAAAAGTTAAAAAATATTCCAAGACTATAATATATTCATATGAAAATCTATCTATAAAAGATTTTTCATTATATTTTTACCCGAAAAATAGCTTATAAAGGTCAAATTATACCAATTGGACCTTTACATGCATGCGTCCTTTTAAAACACTCTTCAGACATGCGGACGCATACTCTAATATGTTAAGGTCAATAACTTCTAATAATATCTTCAGTACCGATATTAACTGGTCAGATGTGTACAAGTTTCAGCTCCTCCATCGCAATAGGACTTGCAATAGAAATAAACGACAAATAAGGATAAGAAAGAAAAATGTTGAAATATAAAGAATAGACCTAAACTAACATCAGTACATCGTTGTATTAAAGTGACAAGCGCTTGTAGGACACGAGGGCCAGTCTCTAATCTCAACAACAATAACCCAGTCACAAACCATTGCAAGTTGACTCGTAATTGCTTTGACCGAAGATTTCTACTAAGAGTTGTCCTCTCCAAATAGGAGCTCCTTCCACCCCGCTAATGTAATTTACACATGACTGGGACTTAGATAACTGGGACCCAGAGCTTAGTGCACACGCCAGTGGGTCATGAATGCCGCAGTCAACAGGGCCTAAGCTCCTCTGAAGGTTTCTCTCAGGTTACCTCACCCTTAATATTTGGTTAAAGAACCTTATACCAGGAGGCAGGGGGGGGGAATCAGTTTTCTGGCGCTACGCACTCCCTATTCACCCGAGCTCCGTCAGCGCGGTAGAACTCAGGAGGTGCACGTGCGGATAATTAGATTAGGAGGAGCTATATATGACGCTAAAGCATTTGTGTATTTTTAACACACGCCAACATTTCAGTTAATATATGCATACAACCATATATATATATATATATATATATATATACGCTAGCAAATGTGCCCGTCGTTGACTGGGTTTGAAAACAGCCTACAGAAAATGGGCTCTGATTTATGAAAGTATGATAGGTTTACAAAAGGAAGGGGTGTAAAGAGATAGCTTCGAATTTGGGGGTATAAATACCAAAGCAAAATATGATGAAAGTAAAAATAAAATAGATAAACACCATAATTTATTATACCATACCTATTCACACTGAAACACTTATCACAATATTCTGTAGATCTATATTAAATAACCTTGTTAAACTTTGTGACATATTTCCATTCTATGGTGGTCAAGTGCGAACGAACAGCCCATCATTTTATTATACCATATTTCTTCAAACTGAAAAATATTTATCAAAGTATATTTACGCAGGTAGATATAAAAGGTATTTATTAAAGTTTGTGCGCATTTCCATTCTATGGAGGCCAGGCGCGAACGCAGACCCCAGACTTTTATTACACCATCCCTATTGAAGTTAAAACATACGTATCAAATATTCTTGTGTGTGTATATATATATATATATATATATAATCAAAAACATTTGTAAACATTTTTTTTATTTTTTTTTATTTCCATACTTTGTTGACATGCCGCGAACGCAGACCCCACAATTTTAATGAACTAAACTTCTGCCAGATCAAGAATAAGCATTCTTGCGTTTCGATACATCTATCATTATATAAATCATTTTTTTGTTAAATAGTCAACCATATGAGACTATTCGTGACCAGACACACACACGTTCAGCTTTATATATATATATATATATATATATATATATATATATATATATATATATATATGCACATGCACATTAGATATACTTGTGTATACTTGTATATACTTGTATCTATGTTTATATTCGTTCAAAATTCAAAAACATTTATATGCAGATGTGTTTCCGATATTTCGAGTTCTGCCTTATTTTTGTGAAGTACTACACGTTTATATTATTGTCGCCCCCTTTTTTTACATGGAGTTCACCAATTATCAAGGCCTAATGACCACTCAGGGATAAGAGTTATTGTGTGTACAGTAATCAAAGGGAGAGTGTAGCAATAGGATTGGAGAATTGGTAAGGTGTCATTACTTGGGGTCGTGGGGCGGTTCATCAGTAATTTGTTTGTGTTGGATTTGAAGACATCCAGGTTGAAGTCGGGAGGGAAACAGGCAAGCGGAAGAGAGATCCACAGGCGTGCAGTTCTAAGAAAGAAGCTTTTTTCATGGTATCTACGTTTAGATGTAGGCACAGATATGGAGTGGGGAAAATTATTGACGGTGGTTTCAGCTAGGCGGGTGTTTTTTTAGAAAGATTGGCGAGGGAGGACTAGAGAATGGAGTTCAGACGAGCACCTGCCATGAAAATAACGATAGAACAATGACAGGCTCGCTGCGTCTCTTCTCTGGGACAGAGGTTGCAGGGTAGAGAAAAGGGCATTCCCCACCAAGCCACGGAGTCTATTTTGTACTCTGTCAAGGCAGGATGGGCTCTTTTTAACAGCCCCCGCCCAGATGTGGCAGCACTACTCCATCTTTGGACGTACTTGGCTCTTATATAAATAGAGAATTGCATCATTAGTGAAATATCTTCTGGAGCAGTAGAAGGATCCCACCATTTTCCCAGCGACCTTGGCCACAGACTTGATGTATGTGTTCCATTTTAAGATCAGGTGTAAAGGTCAAACCCAGAAGCTTATCAAACCTGTGGCCTCCCTTAGACGAGAGCCATCCATTTCAATTGATGGCAGATGGGGATCAGAGCGTTTATGATGTAGAGATAGGAGTTTGATTGTAGATGCATTAAAGGCAACCAGCCACCACTTTCCCCACTGTACCACGCGCTCAAGATCAGAGAAGAGAGAATCAGAGAGAACATAACCATTTACGGCATTTGATGGGTTGCCATAGATGGTCATGTCATCAGCATAGATGTCAACGAACGATTTTAGTATGTGTTTTGGGAGATCATTGATGTAGATAAGGAAGAGAGTTGGGCCCAGTATAGACCCCTGAGGGACTCCAGCATTAATACTGTGAGCCTCTGATTTCTGCCCATCAATAACTCCTCCGACAAGCCTATCTGAGAGAAATGACTTCATGATAGAGAAAACATTTCCAGTTATACCGTAGCTTGAAATCTTGTGCAGTAGGCCTTCATGCCAAACCTTATCGAAGGCCTTTCATATGTCGAGAGCAACTGCCCTAGAAATTAAGCCTTTGTCGAGAGATTCGCTAATCCTATGAGATATAACCGTTAGCACATCTGCTGTAGATCTAGCAGGACGGAAACCATATTGCGTGTCGCTAAGAAGGTTATTTCAGCTGAGGTGTTTGGCTACTTCTCTATTTATTGTGGATTCCAGCAACTTGCTCATGACACACAGGACACCTATTGGTCTGTACTGAGAGGGGTTTGACTTATCACCTGAATTCTTAAATACAGGGCATACTGATGAGGTTTTTCAGGGTGGTGAGAAGCACTTCTCCTTAAGGCAACGCTTAAACAGTTTGGAAAGTATGGGAGCAAGTTCTGGTTTTAATTTTTTTAACACTATAATTTGAATACCGTCGGGACCAGTTGCTTTACTGGAGGCAAGGTTCTTGATTAGCTTGGCGACTTCACGCACATATATTTGTATGTTGCATCGCGTGTTGTCTGTTATAGGGGGGAATATGGGGAGTTGATTGCCTTCGTCACACCTGGTAGAATTTGCCGCAAAGTTTTTGGCAAATAGTTTGGCATTGTCGGATGCTGTCGAGATGACCTCTGGTCCATTAATAATCGTTGGGATAGAACGCACGTTTTTGTTCAAGATACTATTTGCTATTTGCCAGAACTGGTGGGAACCAAGCCGCTGCTCAGCTACTTTGGACTAAACGGATTGCGCATATAGTTCTCTTGCATTTTTATTACTATTTTATAGTAGTTGCTGGCGATTCTGAAAGCAGCTTTAGTTTCAGTGCAACTGTTACGTTGGTAGCTATGGAAAAAGTGATTTATGTGTGCGATGGCAGCAGCACACTCGGGGAAGAACCATGGCTAGCTGTTAGGTTTTTGTTTGAATTTTTTGGATGGTATGAATTGATCTATGCCTACAAGTAACCATTCGGTCAGGTCTGATACTATAGAGGACACATCCTTTTTAAACATGGAATGGAGAGGGAGATCAGTTATGAATGTACGGAAGCTATCCTAGTCCGCCATAGAGTATCGGTATACAGTACGGTGGAGAGGTACATCTGTAGATTTATTATATTTCATTTTTATCTTATAAGTACATAGGTAGTATTTATACACAATTCATACGATAATATATTTAACTATGCATATATATTAGTATTAGGTTTCTTTCTGATGAAATTATTGTAATCTTTAATTTTGTTGTGGTGGTTTTTATTTTTATTATGTTTTATTCTTTGTAGTAACCAAATTCTTTCATGTAATTATTTTTTTTTTTACTACGGCTATACTCATTGGCATTGTGAAGAACGCAATGATTACTAATGTTCTAATTATACTATAAATTAGGAATATAATGCTAAAAGTGTTGTAATTATACTATATAGTGCATACCAATAATAATGTTCGTAATTATTGTTGATTGTAATATCATTCTCAGATTTATATAAAATTATAGAAGTGATGATGTCTATAATTATTGGCCCTCACATGTATATACTAGCAGGCCATCCCGGCTTTGCTGGCGCGCTATGTACAGTTCATAACTTAATCGACATACAGTCCTATTTCGTTGTATCACAACTCATCAGTGCCGCTAGACTAGCATCTCTCCCAAGCTTAGGATTGAACCTAGACCTGCCGTGTTGACAGTCGGCAGTTCTCCCACTCGAATATGGAATCGACGCCCGTAAATAACTCGTCGGAATATCTATTTAAATAGACACCCGCCACCACTTTTATAGTGCTCAAATCTCCTGTTCCTTAACAAACAAACTACGAGCTATAGATGTTAAAGTTTGACTTATGTCCAGATAACCTGCATCTAACATTTCAAGTTTTTTCTAACAAAATTAGCCGAGTTGTTGTGCAGAGTCTGCAAAAATTAACTATTTTATCTTCGACCCCTTGGCAGCTAAAATTTCGCCGAAAAGCAGTATAACGCTTGCTGCACGTCTGATTACCCTTTAGGAAAAAATTTAAAATGTTTGCAACTTTGACTACTAGGCAGCCACCATTTTCGGATTTAAAAGCTTGCCTATGTCTGAATACACTTTATGTAAACTTTCAAATGTTTAGACCAAAAATTGGCTAAGTAATTTGGTGGAGAACGCAAAGTTTTTTTTTGTTTATTTTTAAGTTGACCCCAAATTTTAATACTTAACGTTTGTTTTGGGCTTAAATTAAATAGTCAGGTGCATGTCCAAGTAACCTTCATCTGAGTTTTCTAGTGTTTAGACCGCAAATTGTCGGAGATTCGTAAAGATTTTCAAAAGTCAAATCGTTGAACTTTGACCCTTGAACTTTTAGGCGGAAAACTGATTAAAAAGATTTTCTTAAATCTCGATATTCCTTTTCTTGAAAAATGACAGTATTTTGGTAGGGAAATTTACAAACACAAACACAAGTTCACTTTTATAGATAAATAGATATGATTGATTCACTGAACAACAGACACTTTGACTTGTGCTGAACAACGACGCTCTCTCCATCGACTTATCGTGATCTTTACAAATGCACATCAGATGTTAAAAACGATCGCAGGATTTTCTTGTAAGAGTGTTCACTCTCCTAGAAAAGCGGAGAGTCAACACTAAATCGCCTAATCTATCTGGGTAAGCTTTCTGTGAGGCTGGCCACCATACCGGCTATTTCTTGGTCATTGACTTTTAGTTCAGTCTAGTAGACAGTTTGTCAAGCTTGCTGAGGCCAGTACTCAGGGTAGAGCTGTTAGGCAAGTAGAATATTAAGGGGATGGGTGAGAGCTAGTGATCCCTGTCTACCATATATGGTGCAGCAGCCAGAGATTCAAAAGTGCAACCTCTACCCAGAGCCGCATATATATATATATATATATATATATATATATATATATATATATATATATATATATATAGGTCCTATCTTTGTCACGATACTGGAATAGCCGGAGTTTGGTGGCTAGCACATGCACATGGTGTTTTGTCTGGTCAAACCTTCCTTTATTCCCCAGGTTGTCAGAAAAGTCTGAATAAAGAAGGCGGGTGGTAAGGCGGCCAAGGAAATTGTTCGGTTCTTGTAGTTTGGGTTAGCAAACAGACTTACCGACTCCAAAGGCAACGTAGAAAACAGCCCATCGACAACAATAACAAGAGTTATGACTTTTTGAAACACGTTGTGAACAAAAACTTTGTTAAAAATAAAGTTGTAAGGAGTAAACATGGCTGACTTGTGAAAAGTTTTTAATGGGGAAAATTGACAGATGTGGCGGCGTCGGAGTGGTTTGCAAGGGACTTGATTTTTTGGCCAACTGGAAACGAACCATTGAATAGGATTTTTATTTTGATCTTGCTTAATAGCCACACAGATGTGTATATATATATATGTGTATATATATATATAATACTCTCGTTTTGTTATCAAGAATGATGAGAAAGAATTTAAAATTCAAAGTTTAATACCAAATACAATATACAAATTCGTTTCTGGAAGTTTTATATAAAATCTTTGTGTTCGCAGTCTTGAGACTAATATAATGC
>NC_136501.1:100810250-100817750 GCF_053919585.1 Euprymna scolopes | reverse complement strand
TTTTCTGCGAAGACGAATGCATTTGTTGAAACTATATTTGTCTATTGCATAAAAAGGGAGGATGTGGCCACTGCTGTTCATATCCTGATCGAATATTTTGATGGTGAACATTTACGCAGCAGACTGTAATTTTTCACAGTCATATAGCATTAACCTCTATAAAATGTGGAATATTACAAGAAAAGCTATATCCATCACACTTCGACAAAGTAGAAAACCAAATGCCCGCGATCAGGAGAAAACATTCGAGTGTTAGTGTGTTTCTTGAGAGGAAAAAATGACCAACAGGAAACGATATCTGACCTTTCAACAAAAATGGGAGAATATTTACGTTATAGTAAACCCACAGCGTACGAAATAAATACTTGAAAGAAAATCTGCTAAGTTGTTATGAGAACACTATATTCGTGACTGAAAGACGTAGCGGATTCCAAAATATTGTGACATAAAAGGAAAAAGAAAACTTCAATTGATCAAGAGAGAAATGTTACTAAGCACAAGAGCAATGCCCCAAATCGCATCCAAACCGACATCAAGACAACAGTTACGCAAATGGAGGAAACTAGCATCCGGATTACATTTTATCTCGGCAATTTTGCGCATTTGTAGCAACATATTTTTGTTAGGAAGGACAAGTCTAGAAAACTTTGGTCATCGGCGGTCAGTGCTGTTTTGAGGCAGTTATTTGCATTTAATCATATTTACTGCTGGACACTGGCTGCATTTTTAATTGTCATTGTCTGTTCCTTGCCTAGTAATGGCCTATATTGGACTCCTCCAAAATTAAATTTTCTGCAGTCAGTTGCAAACAGTTGTGGTCAGTGTCGTTTCCGGCTTTTACTTATGTTTGGTCATTTTCGGTCACTGTCGATCATGACCTGTGTAAAGTCATCTTTTACCGTTTTTAAATGAAATAGCCTGTCTTAAATATTTTTGCATGTTCTCCAATGGTTATCCAGTGGTGTGCAATGTGTAACACTAGCGGTAATGACAATGATTTACAGTTATTATCAGCGGTTGATTAAGTCGTGCATCCAAGAACTGTTATTGTGTCTTTACAACGCTGCAATGAGCTACTTGTGTAGATAACGATTCCTAATTAATAGTGATTTTCTACCATGGTTTTTGCGTCATCATATCGTGATATACAACGGTTTGAAATGAACGAGGCATGTTCATTTGCTCCAGGCAATTCAGGCGATGAAATAGGTAATTATGACCAGTCTATGTTGTTTGCGGGATAGAACATCGATCATAGCATGAAATTGAATGAAGACAGTAATATTCTATGAGATGCAAACGATCGCAGGCATTACATCACGGGAGAAAGTTCTCACGGTATATCACGCTACAAAACGGCAATTTGTAATCTTGTTGGAATGATGAAAATTGACATTATAAATTATGGTTTTTAAAAGCATCAACAGTTGTATAGGATATCTGTCATATAATGTGATCGCAAAAAGAAAATACATTTTTGAGGAAATATATTTTTGCTTTAACAAAAGCATACCCGGTTAACATAATTCAGCTTAGGCATTATGTGTGTAAATATCCGGGAAATTCTCTGTAAAATTTCTCAAAGATAATCCTGAACATGGATGATATAACTTGTATCCTCTGACCCAAAGTTTTCTATTCAGTCTATCGATGGACGACAATCCTGAAGTACGTCAGAAGTTTCTCGCTTGATTTCATGTAAATACTGAACATCTAATACTTGTCTACCGCATATTGTGATCGAAAAGACACTAATGCGCTCACTCAAAGCCAATGTGTGCCGAGCACCAAAGAACAGTCTGGAGCATATCACATGGGTAAGCCAGATCATACTGTATCAAGGGAAAAACTCGTGCCTCATTACGCAATATCATTGCGAGGTTTATGTCAACGAAGAGCTTCATGCGCAGGAACTTTGAGAAATCAGCACAGTATTGAAAAAGAAATGGAGAGACAATCTGGCTACTTTTACCCTCACAAACAAATATTGAATAGGAAAAATGTAGCGTCAAGTAAAAACAATAAAGTATCCGCATATCAGAGCAAATCCCTTTTCTTTACGTTTCTCGTAGTGTGTCAGAGGAGAAATTTTAGTCTAGATTATGTCATCTCTTGTGGACTCTCTCTACGCGATGTTTTTATCTGAAGGATAAAACCTTTTGCAGTAGACGGACGAATTGTAACTTACCGAAGCAATCAAAAACGATGTTAAAACATAATCGGGCAGTGTTGTTCAGCACACTGTTCAAGTCACAGAGTACCACGTAGAAGACCCCCCCCCGTATAATATGGAAAGGAGGGGGTCGGTTTAGTTTGATTGCCAACAATTATACCTCCTCCAATGCATCATGTCGAAAACTATGGAAAAGCGACCGTGGTGTTTTATGGTAATGATATCAAGTATAAAGTAATATCATGTTAAGTAATATTAAGTATTATGATATGAAGTATCAAGGATTGTCGGCTTAAAAGCGAAGTCTGTTGTTTACTGTAAATTAAATGAATATTATCGAAGAGACAATATTTTCTGGGATAAAGGCCGACTGCTTGTCGAATAATAAAAACGAACAGGCCCAGATTCAGCTAATCATTCAAGAATACGTAGCAAAAATGATGTGAAGATGTTCTAGCAGAATAAGGTAGTAACTTTGAAATTCTAAAGTCAACCATTAGACCGAAATGCCTTATTGGTGAAACATTTGATTTTTTTTTGTTTTTTGCTGTTTAATGCAAATGTTTTCACATGTACTACATTCAGCTTTGACAAGTGGAATTACTACTTATGGGACAGCAAGGTTTTCAAACATATGCTTCATGAAGCTCTTTGCAATGACCTAGTGTGTCTCTATGCTTTTACAGGGATTTATGCTATTTCCAGTGTGTTCAGATTTGGAAATAAGTTTTCAACGAATCATCAAAAAGAAAAGAATGACCGTTCCAACCTGCCCTCTCGACCAAAGCAAACGCAGGATATTGTGGAAACCCAATGTTTGGAAACAATGATGGCACTGTTCACTGGATATCAGAATAAAAGTATTCGATTTGATACGATATGTATAAAAGAAGGTTGCAAAGGCAAATATGTCTGTCACGTCAAGACGATGCCTTCTCCTGTCCTCTGCCTGTAAATGCCATCTTCTGCGGACTTGCTCCAAGGTTTATACGTATAAAGGATATAGTGATGTGTGCACTGAGTGGGGATGAAATGTATTAAATGGCAAAGTTGTTCTTTAGATGTTATAAGTGTTTTTCTCCTAATAAAGTGCAACAGTTTGTAGTGTACCTAGAAAAGGCATTGACTAGAATGTTACAGGGTTTGGGATATTATCAAGATAACGACTGTGACAATTTAAAAATAAAATCATTGAGGAGTGAACAAGTTTGAAAAAAAATACATTGACCTATGACTCGAGGTTGTAAGTGGTAAACGGATACATGGTAAAAAGAGATGAGTCGGCATCACTGCCAAGAATTTCCTGTGAAAGATTGACCCTGAAAATAGGAGCAACAGGCCGTGAGTGTGTGATCCCTCTCTGGTGCTGCATGTGAGATGACGCCACAAAAATTAATGAAGAAATGATGAATGTGAGAAGTGTGAAGGCCCAACGTTCCCTTCACATTTTACCCAAATTTTAAGAAAAATCTAATGGATAGGGCAAAAGATGGAGACATAGTGTCATTTTTTATATCTTGGAGCAGTTGTGATCCCTTTTGAGCTCTTGGAAACGCCAAATTCCAGTGAAAATAGACGAACGGTGCAGTTTAACGTCTTAATGCATGTGAATTTTAATTCATCACCATGGAAAACCACATTATAGAAACACATATCAAGTTTTTCAGTAATATGAAAAAAGAGCACCTAAAAGGCATTTGTTTTTTTTAGTGCTAAAAGTACAAGGGGGGATACGAATCAGAATTTTGCCAGGGTCACCCTTACTGAATTTGTTAAGAACAATGGCCGTCACATTTTGCATTTTCAGGAAAATCTAATTAATGGGTCAAACGCTATGAAACAAAAAAAAGTGTCACTTTGGGAGGTTTGGGAAATTTTGTAACATATTTTTCAGCTCCTCGAGACGCCGATTCCCAGTGTAAATGGATATCGATGCGGTTTAAGGTCTTAACTCGTGTGTATTTTTATTGACCACCGTTAAAACAATTGTATAGTCAGAAATATGAAGTTTTTCTTGGGAAATATTAAACAAACACCAGGGGGCGTTTTTAGCACTAAAAGTCCTCGGGGCGCAAACCAGAATTTTGCCAGGGTCACCCATACCGGATTTATATAAAGAAAAATAGACTTTACATTTTGGCTAGGTTTCAGAAAACTCTAATAGATGGATAACAATTATGGGACAAACCCCGTCATTTTTGGCATCTTTTGAACCCCTGGGGACAGCACATTTATTTAATGAACTAAAAATTGTAAGAAGATTTCAGAAAAAAAAGTAATGGACGATAATCTTGCAATTTTTCGGAAAGCGGACGCAATGACGCCACTTAAACCATATGTCCATCTCCGATAAATCAGTTGACCAAAATGAAACTTTTTTTTTATTTGTTCATCATGACAACTGACAAGACTTTAAAGCATACTGGAAAATGATTGAAAAATATAGAACTTTCGAAACTGAAATCGTGTCCAAGTTTTAGTATGGTGTAGAATAGTCACAACCTGACATAAAACAATAAAGAAAAACTATGTCAATTTTATGTGCTATGTGGTTCACTAAAAAGTTTATTTCCTGTTTCCTAGCAGTTTATTTTCTATTTCCTAGCATGGTGAATTCAACTAATTTCTATGACATAATTTCTCTGATTAAAAATGTCCTTTCAAGATTTCTCATCAGTATAATTAAGCTGCAGGTTTTTCCCTTGTGCCTTAGTGTCTCTACTAATGGAGCACTTGCTCATTTGTCTAAACTAAAATGTATGTTAATACTTCTGGAGAAGTTATGTAGGACTTGCATGGCTACACTTTATAAAACAGCGTAACAGTGGCACAGTCTGAGAATATCTCAAGTTCCGGTGGTTTACTTTTTTGTGCGTCCTTGGCTCAGCTTACAAGCACTCCGACTTCTATAAACGCCCAGTAGTAGATGAAATGAGTGAAACTCTTTAGTTGGAAGATTTTGATTTTGATGTTTAGGATTTTTGTAGTAATATTCGTGTGGCTTAATGCCATTATTTGCAACATTTTTATTCATACAGACATGGAAACTTGGATGACTGGACGAATCTTATATAAACAAAAAAAAACCCATCTTATCACGTGCGTATAAGGCTACAGACCTGCATTCTGTTTATCAATCTAAATCGCGTTTCGGCCCTGTAGGTGGGGCATTAGAATACGCCGACTGCCCCCTTGAAGAGGGTAAAAGTCCCTCAATGGGGGTCCTGGATATGACCTTAAACTATATCCGATGGTGAGGCCCCAGCTTGCGGGCTCAGGGGAGTGTGGAGCCACTCTTTAATTGTCATTGCTCCCAGGTCCACTCTGACCCGGAGTGGTAGTACCTGTTAGGGTCCCAACTATGGGTTAAATAGAAACTGACTTGCAAAAAACAAATATATTCTATTAATTACTTTTTTTCAAAATCACCGGATTCGGCATGAAATAATCTGAAAAGGGTTGATATGCCGTAAAACAACCAACCCTCGCTTAGAATTGTCATTTCTTGCTTATATCTTAGTTAAGCTACTGTTTGGCAAAGTTTTAAAACTCGTACTTTTAGTTAAGAAAACGATGCATGTTCTCTGTTATGGTGTCCAAACCGTATTCAAAATATACTCCAGACTGATATTCTCCCAGTATAAATAACATTGAATTTAGAGAATAATGATGTTTAAGTCCCTGACTATCAGGCAGATAACCTTTGCCCAGGTTAAATGTTAACCTCCAGCACCCTTATTAGTGGCATGCCCATAAGGATAGAAATAGAAAATAAACATTTCAAGCGACTGATCAGACAAAAAAAAAACACTGCCGGCCAAGACTAGAGCCATTTTCTCTTCCCTTCGTCAGAAACGCCACTCATTGTAAATGAGGACTGAGTGACAAAGTAGAAGAAGCAAAAGATACAGAACTGTCGAAACGCGTTTTCTACTCCATTAAGAAAATATATATATATATATATTCCAGAGGAAGTCTCGAAATAAAGACGAAACGTTGGTGAACACATAATACGGTTTGTTCCTTTTTTATTTTCTCTATTTTGTCGGAATACTATTTCCATTATTTTCATCATATATATATATATATATATATATATATATATATATATATATATATATATGTGTATAAGTTAACTGGGCGTAATGTTAATAAACAATCATGTGGATAAGGTGCACAGCATGTAACCTGAAACGTTTTTTTTCCAAAGTGTCAGTAGCACTTTACTCGACACCTATGCAGTAGCCAATTACGTTTAAATGGGGAAATCAAATTTATATTGACAACACTTTTGTGGTGTTTATATATATATATATATATATATATATATATATAATCACTTATGTCCAGATCATATCTCTATAAACGAACTAATCAAATCACATCTGTTAACTGTTGCATTTTTACAATTTTTCATTAAATAAAACAGTTTCTAATACATAGAGATAGAAGAACAAGGACGCGTCAGCGTATGCACGGAAGGCTTATATTAAGATTTGTTTATATTACGTTTCTGAATTTCTTTTAGATGAGGATTGTCTATTCGTATTATTTGGATTCATCGTACTACCGTTCTCATCTTGATTGCCTTTCTACAACGTTTCCTTCGATGTAACTTCCCACCTTAACTTGTCGAACACTGGAATTAGGACGGAATTTCAAATGAAAATACTTTATTTATTCACGGGGGTAGCATGCGTTCATTACCTCAGCCATAACTTAAGAGTTCCGAAGTAATTCGCATCTGTATTTTTTCGTAACCCACGATCAACTTTTACTTTAAACCTTCAGGAGAATATAATTTCACAATTAATGTTTTAAGTCCTCTAAACACTATAAAAGTTCTTTTGTAGTGCTGTAATCTGATGAATGACGAAGGTCACATCGAGCTAAACGTTGTGAAAACCACACTCAAGATGAGAACGGTAGTGCGAAGAATCTAAATAATACGAGCTGTTTATCATGTGGAAACTATCACGAGTTCGTTGACGGCACGTGTTTTATTCAGCAATTGCTCCGATAAGATAGAAATTATCTTTGTTGAAATCTGTCAACATTAACCTTTCATTCAAATCCCTGAATTTTCTCAATTCATGATTTAATGTCAAATATTTCACCATGTTTTTTATGCGTGTTTTTGCGATGTGTGATTTGCTTGCCTTTGGCCCAATACGGAAGTCATAAAGATGGGCTTCTTTCTTGTTTATTTTCGTTGAATCATTTTCCTATTGAATGTAGTATCGGCTTTAATGGATATTCAACTTATATGTTTTCTATGTTTGTACTGCGTAAATAAAAGCGATCATATTCTGGTAGATCCACCGCCT
>NC_136501.1:100772050-100810150 GCF_053919585.1 Euprymna scolopes | reverse complement strand
TATATGTATATATATGTATATATGTATATATATGTATATATATGTATATATATGTATATATGTATATATATGTATATATGTATATATGTATATATATGTATATATGTATATATATGTATATATGTATATATGTATATATATGTATATATGTATATATGTATATATATGTATATATGTATATATATGTATATATGTATATATATGTATATATGTATATATATGTATATATATGTATATATGTATATATGTATATATATGTATATATATGTATATATGTATATATATGTATATATGTATATATATGTATATATGTATATATATGTATATATGTATATATATATGTATATATGTATATATATGTATATATATGTATATATGTATATATATGTATATATATGTATATATGTATATATATGTATATATGTATATATATGTATATATATATACATATATTGTGTGTCAGGTCATGTTATATTCTACTGGTACCAACTGGTACCGGCGACAAAACTAGTACCCCCACCAGAGATTTTTGGTGCAGAGGGCGGCTGGACTCCCTGAAGGATTAAAAACAAGACCTTCCAAAGGGCAAATTCATTCTTTTTCTGGGTCAATTGCCAACTAGCACCGTGTATATTTGTGTGTGTGTGTATGTGTGTATTGGTTGGAGAGGGCTTCCGTAATCCGTGGTGAAGGCAACCTTTCTAGGAGAAGTAAATCTCTGATTTAAAAAACCATAAAGCGGGAGAACAGTACCCTCATTAAGCTGGTCTACAGTTTAATTTGTCGCTGGCTATCTTGCTCTTGCTTGTTGCTTGATCTCAACATTTTGAACCGAGAGAGAGACTTAGCTGTCGTACAAAGCTAAGACTCTGTAACATCATCTTTGTATAGATACTCCCTCAGGCATTTGGGCTCAGTGATTTTTAATATCTGAGGGAGTGACACTCCTCTGACAAGACGTTGCAATCATCATGTATATGTATATATATATATATATATATATATATATATAAACACACACACACATATATATTACTGTTGTATCTCTTTAGCTTCATATGTTTCAGATGTAAGACCACGTTTGTTTTTAAGCAACGTACATTAAATAGATGGGAGAGAGGAATGGAGTTATAGAACGTTAGTGTAGATGTCACGATTTTACAACATACGGGGTTCGCTTTAATTTTCGTAGTCGTTACACGTCGTCTTCTTCCTGGCTATTTATAGTGATTTTATTACATAGTTTATCGCACACGCACATTCCCATATATACATATACATACTTCTTGACATCCACATTCGTACTCGCATCTATATATATATATATATATATATATATATATAATACAAAGTATGTGTAGCCATACATGGGTTCATAAGTAGACATACACACATATATGTACTCTATATGCATGTATACACACACACATATATATATATATATATACATATATACACGCCCACTTATATGCATATATGTGGAGATAAGGTCTCCAGTAAGATGTACATGAACATACACGCATACATACACATACATATGCATCTACTCTTACACACGTATATGCAATTACATAATTATAGATATTAATGTGTTTATAAAAATATAAGCTCGTAGACATAGACGCACACAAACAATTATATATACACACACACATATATATATATATATATATATATATATATATATATATATATATATATATATACAGACATATCCATATTTCGTAAATACGGTAAAGTTAGGGAAATAGACAATAATATATATCTGAATAAAATATTACTATAAAATATTTAAAAAAAACTATATATAAAATTTTAATTTTTTTTTTTATAAGTAAGCAGATTGTAGTAGTTATATGGCGAGGTTAGGCAGATGCATCGCTTAGATCACATATATACTGAGTGGGGCCCTAACCTGGTGAAAATGGGCCTATATATACTTTATCCATCTCTTTCCCTCTCGTTCTCCCTGTCTCTCTCCCTCTCCCATCTATTTTAGATACTTTGCTGAAAGATCAAAAGCAATTAAAATTTACAAACAAAATATTGGACCTTTCCCCCTCTTCTCCTTACCCACTCACGTTTCTCTTTCTCATCTTCTCTCCACCTCCTACTCCCTGTATCCATTTATCTCCACCCACACCTACCTGTAATCTGCTACCCCCCACACACAATACAATCGAATGTATCTTTAGCCTTCAAAAATGAAATATTGTCAACACCCGTCTCTCTCCTTTTCGTTCTTTTTTTTTCTTAAAAACACTTTTTTCCAATAATTAACAACCACTTCTCCGAGACCTGAAGAAGCTGTTGGATCGTAAAAATGGTGCAACATCTCAAACATGTATCAAAACAGATAAACTGTAATAAAAAAAATAAGACACATATTTGCTCTGCAACAGTATTGAGCACTCTCTTCAAATTTTTAGTTATTACCAGTTTTACCATATATATATATATATATATATATATATATATATATATTGGGGTTGCAAGTATATATATATTTTTTTACATTCTGCAGAGGATATGAATTTAATTAAATATAGAAGCGTATGCAAAAGGATTAGTGTTTTTTGTTTTTTTTTGTTAATATTTTTATTTATTTATTTTTTTTTTCACGCGTCCCAGCGTCTTTTTTCGGATAAAAACCGATTAAAACCTTTTCTTCTATTCTGAATACACAATGTAACCAATTTTAATTTTGTATATGAATATATCGTTGGGCATATCTTTTGAGAATAGTCTAGTCCTCACACACACACATTCTCACTTTTATAGACATGTAGATACCTGGGTGACAAAAGTCACTTCGTTTTTTTTTTTTTTTTTTTTTTTCGTGCAGCGCAGATCATTTTAATTGAATAGAGAGGCAGGTGAAAATCGATTTACTTGTTTTTCACGCTTCTCAGCAGAGGCATTTAAGTGACATGCCGTGGAGTTAATCGAATAAACTTGAAGCAGAACACAAGTGCAATATTTTTTTTTTTAATCCGCCGAAGGAAAACTTTAAAAAATATACAAGCTGCGGCGGATTTTAATGAGATTGTATGAGGTATTTTGTGTTAACCAGATGTTTACACGGTAATTTCAATGAGGAAAAGTGATACTGACTTTTCTATTGGACGTTTTTGTGTCCGTTTTTATTTATTTATTTATTTATTTTTATATGGAGTTCACCACTTATCAAGGCCCAATGGCCACTCAGGGATAAGGGTTATTTTGTGTACAGTAATCAAAGGGATATTTCATGTTGAGAATTTTGGGGTTTGTGGAACAGGTCAGCATACTTGGTTAGAGCAGAACAGAGAGGGAAAGTAAGAGAGGAAAGACAGGAATGGCATCTCAGACTACTGTTCACGAAGTACTACCAACCTGGGAAGCAGCTTTTTCTTCACCCTTTGCTAGAAACATCACTCATTAGAAATGAGGACTGAGGGATAAAAAAGGAGAAGCGAGAGTTACTGCAGCTGCCGATAACATCCACTGCATTATCTACTCTTCATTAAGAAAAAAGAAAAACAAACGGTAATCAATCCTACGTCTTATTAATCAGTCTGACAGTGCAAATTTGTGATGTGTTAGTATATACATTCAAGCATAAGTTGAGGTGGCTTCTATAATAAATTATAGACGTCTACTTTTCCTAGAATCGCTCATCTTTTAGATAGTCGTCTGAAGTACCTTTTTGAGGAATACCGACAGTACTGCTCGAGTGATTTAAATTTTTTTTTTTTTTGTCCGGCAACAAAAAGAGGGTGAAACGATACATTCACCCTTGTCTGTTCGCACTTTTCTAAATAACTACGTAATTTTTTTTTTACTAATTTTGCACAAACATTAAGTATGATATGAGTAACAGAACGGATATTCTAGGAACACTCAGGTTAGCCCCTCCCCATAGTGTGCCTTTCTGGTTAAAATGGCGAAAATTACACAATTGTACTTATTAAAAAAAAATATTGCATTTTTATAACATAATATGAAAAGTTATAATAAACGAATGTCTATAATTTCCTTCGTCTATACTTCGCGATAAGTCTTGCGTGTATCCCAGGGGCTCTGTTAGTGCTAATAAACACACTCCATTTTCGGGGCTATTTTATCATAGTTGTCCAACATTTACTGTGTATGTCTCTTGACAATTTTTCCTGGTGCCGATTTTTAATATGTTAAGGCCTTGGGGCCTTTGGGGGATAAATGAGTGGGGCTCAAGTGACATTTGCTTTTCTGCATCATGCAGAACTCAAATTTGCATATGTTAAGGCCTAAAACTAAACCGTTTGTTTATTTCCTCTGGATTTAACGTTCTATAGGGGCGGAATGGGTGGGGTGTAGCAAATGATGAACCGGCATTGAAATATACTAGCGAGGTGACCCGGCGTTGCCCGGGTGTTTGAAGATGTGTGTGGAAACTCCGGGGGGATAAAAAAATGTTTTGGTAGGTAAGTATGAGGATCGAACCCGAATCCTTGAGGCAAAGTTGTAAATTAAAGTGTGAAAAAAAAAGTGCGACGTTAACTATCGCCCTACCGCGAGATGCTAACGGAAACACGCTTGAATTTATTTAATTACTTGGATTTGGCAGATGCCCGTTTCAATGAGTTAATGAGGTCAAGTTTGACTGCGGGATAGTATTTCGTTTACTACTAAACGCTCCCCCCCAAGGATGTTATAGAAAAAAGACTAACTCACATGCAGGGAGCGACAAATCTTGAATATTTATCTTCCCGAAATCAGGCAAATTAAATAGACAGGCGAGCTTCGTTGTTAACTCTGAGATATTACGATTTATATGTGATATAAAGTTTTTAAAAGTTGTGAACCGACCGACCGCTTCTCTGAAAAAAGCCTTTTGTAGACATACAGAAAAAAGCGAACACACATACAAACATACACACATTTTCGCTTTTATATTTATAGATAATCATTTATATGTAGCTGCACACCCATACACGTATTTTGTCAGCCATTTATAAGTAACAATATCTATATTGTCTGAAGATGCCAAACTACTTGTAACTTGCTGGCCGAATCATGCTTTTTTAATGTATACGGATATATATATATATATATATATATATATATATATATATATATATATATATATATGCCGATTCAAATAAACCAAAATTATATTAATTCCTTGTTTTCTGTTTTTTATATTCATATGAAAACCCCTTTTTTCAAATGTTTTTTGCTTAACCACGAAAGCGCACAATGTGACACTGTCGTTTCTCAAGTGGTTAAAAAAGAGCTTCCCAGAAGAATGGCAAAAAGGGCACCCTGGTTGGGACCAAAAATAATAATTGTCTCATTATAAAAGGGTTTACTCCCCAGTGAGCAAAAACAAAATTAATTTAATTGTAGCATCAGAACAGATACTACACTTTGATTTGTATATTTTTTCGAACTACAAAATAAAATATATCCCAGCGTGTATAAAAACAATTGTACGGCAAATATTCTTTGTGTTTGAACATTTAAACTTGTAAAAAAATACGCGGCGTGTTAATATTAATTATATCTATTTTTATTCATATACGTTTTGTGTAATCAAGTCTATGTACATTATTCTTGCTTAATAACGTACTGCGTTCTGGATATGACCTTACGCTATATCCAGTGGTGAGACCCCAGCTTGTGGGCTTTGGGGAGTGTTGAGCCACTCTTTAATTGTCGTTGCTCCCAGATCCACTCTTACCCGGAGTCGTAGTACCTGTTAGGGTCCCAACTATGGGTTAAATAGAAACCGACTTGAAAACAACACATATACTATTAAAACATTTTTCTTCAAAATCTTTGGATTCGGCATTAAACAATCTCAAAAGGGTTGATATGCCGTAAAACAAAACAACCAAACTAACCATTAATAACGTACTGAGTTTATCAGGCAAGTTGATTTTACGTATAGCATAAATAGATCCGACACATCTATTGTCATCATCCTCCTGCACTTCCTATCTCTATAAATCGACATACTAGTCCAACTGCCGAACTATAGCACGTAACGACGATTAGATTGTTAAATGTTATGAACGTTGAAGTTTATTTAAAGCTAAGACGATCTTAAATCGTTTGCATTGAAGTCTGATTGTTTTTGAAAAAAAGTGGTGAATTTGGGATAGTTTCTTTTGTATTAGATGCCAATGATTATATTTTCGTATATTTCGGCGTATAAGGCGACCGTCAGGTTAGACGAGGTACAAAATTGAGCCAATTTTATTTAAGTTTGTAATAACTCAGTTGAATAAAACGACTGCTTAATCAAGAGACCATTTTTGTGCAACCACGGCTTGAGATTTACCCGCCTGGTATCGTATGAAATATTGGGTTTAATGATGGTTATTTATACTTTAATGCTCGTTTTATTCGCAGAAATATATCGTAATTATATTTATTTGAGCTTTTATTATATATATATATACTTTTTTATTTGATTGTTTTATTAAATGCATAATAGGTTTTAATCTAGTATGAATAGATCCGACAAGTCTATTGTTAGTCAGTGAGAGGGAAATCTCTCGCCTTGCTTACCCCTAACATGTTACTTGAACTTATTGAAAATTGAATACTGAATATTAACATAGTTTTTTTTTTAATCGAGAGTTGACAATGCCTTGTGTATGCCTTATCTGCAGCTCCCTAACTCTCACTTCTAATTTGTTACTCAGTATTTAATTACAATGAGTTATTTTTTCTGACAAAATGGAGAAAAATCTGTATCCTACGTCGGCAGAATTTTTACGTTAACAGTCGTCTGAGTTTCCAGAAATTTTCTTTTTCTAGGTCTATCTTTGTGGGCATGTCACTGATAAGGCTGCTAGAGGTATACGTTTCATCAGGGCTTATAGACAGGAACGCGAACCTTGGATTAACACCTAAGGAGGCTGTCTGATCAGCAGATGCAAAGCACTGGGGTCGGTATATTGCATTTGGTGAATGAATTTTTGTCTATGCAGTAGCTTTTTGTGGGGCTTCTCGGTGACATATTAGTAGGTAAGTAATACCTCTTTACCTTATGTGCTACAAAAATATTTCTTTGTTTCTTTTTCTCTTGCTTTTTTCTCTTTGCCTTGTTTTTATCAAGTCTGTCGACCTGTTCCACAAATACCAAAAGTCATCATAAAACCTCCTCAGAAAAATACACGATTAAACCCAGAACTCAAAATTTTAACATAAACCTCCGTCCATATATCTTCCAACATAAGGGGTCTAAGTTATAACCGCCCAAAGGTTGTCACTTAATAACAGGAGATTTTTAAATATCTATTATTCCTAAGCGAAACTGGCATTAGACCGACTATTTCCTTTGATGAGATTGTAATTAAAGAATACTCTAACTTAACATCCAAATCCGACCTCCAAGATCGACATGGAATATGCGCCTACATGAAAAATGGTTTTCATGTGGTAATAGCATCTTCATACATATGCTTCCAGTTTGCACTGCTTATACCACTGCGTTTATATTTGCCCTCGATCGCCTCCACAACAACGGAGTTACTATATTAAAGAACATACCTCAAAACGTTGACAAGATCTCGTCTGCTCATTCTTCGGTTAACATTCACATCTGCGGAGACTTAACCTTAAAAATGTGGAATAGTTCAGCCACGCAAACCAACGAGATGATAAGGGAAGGTTATGTCATGATCTCTATAATTGCTTATGATCTCATTCAGATTGTTCATCCCGCCTCCCATGACGATCATTATGCAAGTCTTTACAATTACCGTAACGCATTCTATTGAGGAAAAACCAGTTTCTAACGAGTCGCCAGGTCAGGGAAAATTCAGAATTATTAAGGTAACCCCGGCCTGGCGTCCAATTTCATAGGGGGCCGACTTCTTGCGCCGACAGCTTTCTTCGCTGTCCTAGCGGGTCCGAAGCGGTTCGTACCATTACTTCCCTGGGAAATACTTTTATAGGCTGGAAAAAAACTGTGATTGATCCCTTGTTTTAGGTTGGGAAACACTTTTTTGACTGCAATGCCCCACGCAGACTCATATGTGAGTGTTTTTCTCAAGGAAGCCAACCTTTCGATATGTTTGACTACTCGTCTAGTACTCCTAAGCCCGAATCAAGCTGATGTTGAGTACTGACCTGTCGAATGAAAAGCGGCCTGCACTTGTTTCAGAACTGGGAGTAACACATGTGGGTTAAAGCCGTCATGCGAGCCGTGGGGCCGTGGCAGTATAGCAAATCGGTAAAAAAAATGACTGGAAATACTTAAGTGGTAGACGTTTCTGTCTAGATTGATGGGAAAATTCCCTTCGAAGCCAAACATTTACAAACGCTCCGATCCTGTACTTCCGACAATTTTTTTCGAGATAGAGACTGAGTAATATATAACAGTGTGTGTGTCAAAATGTTCTTCGGTACATGAGTGCAGTTCTAGGTGGTTCCGATTTAAGAACCCCCACAAAATGTCAGTGACATTGTCTTGATCGCTTATGAGATGGTGAGGTTGATGCGCAGGTCTTTGCGTCCCGAGGGCTTTGTAGGGACAATAACATATATATATATATATATATATATATATATATATATATATATATATATATATATATATACTTTAATAACAAAAAATATTTGAGTAAAAAAATAACAGTGAACAATTCAGTCTCCAAGGAACTATGAAAGGCGCGGGTCACAGTTTAGACCGGCGTAAGGTTGGCTGTCCTATTTTCCTGCTTGTTTTTTTTTCCTGAATTAAATCAACTACATTCGTTTATTTGACTCATTAATTTCGTAGGTAACAAATACACTAGCGCAAGTCCTAAAGCATTGTTTCTATAAAGATTAATTATTAAAAAAAAAAATATTACAATATTTGTTATTTTACAGATGCGGTAAAATTCATCTATATATCTGTGAAAGTGTATGCATGTCTGTCTGTCTGTCTGTGTACATTTCCCTACGCAATAGCTCTGTCAATTTTTAGTCTACAGACTCGAAATTTGATATACAGGGTACTGAGATTTGAGAAAATCAATGTGGTTGATTTTTGGCCAGAAATTCGGCGATTAAGGGGTCAAAGTTCAACGATTTGATCTTTGAGAACTCTAAAAAACTCCTCCGAAAATTTCGGGTCTACACACTTGAAATTTTAGATATAATTCCTTTGGACTTGGATCTAAATTAATAACTGGATTTGAGCCCAAAACAAATCTTAAGGGGTAATAATAGGGGTCAAAGTTAACAAAAAAATTGACCGGCTTTCTCTCTTTTTTTTTTTTTTGCTCAACATACACTTCCAAATACTCGGGCAACGCTGGCCTGAAATGCTGGTATAGCTAAAAGTGAACGTGTCTGTGTGTACATTTCAGTACGCAATAACTCTGTCAATTTTAGGTCTACAGACTCGAAATGTTACATACATGATATGAGATTTGGGAAAATCTGTGTGATCGGGTTTCGGCCAGAAATTTTTCTGTTAAGGGGTCAACGTTCAACGATTTGACCTTTGAAAACTCTACCAAACTAGTCCGCCATTTTTTGGTCTAAAACGTTGAAATTTAAAATATAGGTTCCTTAAACAATGATCTAACTTAATAACTTGATTTGAACCGAAAAGAAATAATTGTGAAGGGGTCGTAATAGGGGTCAAAGTTTAAAAAAATCAACTGTTTTTTTTTTTTTTTTTTTTTTTTTTTGCTCAGCATACACCTACAAACACCCGGACAACGCCGGGCTGAAATACTAGTATATCCAGAAAAGTGAAAATGTATGTGTGTGTGTGTGTGTGTCTGCGTCCATTTCCCTTCTGAATCAATCTGTCAATTTTCGGTCTACAGTCTCGAAGTTTGACAGGGTGTATTCAGATTTGGGAAATTCATTTCAATTGGGTTTCGACCAGACATTTTACTGTTAAGCATTCAAAGTTCAATAATTTTACCTTTCCAAATTTCACCACATCCTTCGCCAATTTTAGGTCTAAACACTTGAAATTTTAGATATAGGTTACTCGGAAACGTATCTGATTTAATAAATTGATTTGAACCGAATACAAAAATAAGGAGTCATAACTGGGGTCAATTTTTTTTTTAAATTGATCTTTTTGTTCTCTTCGAAATTACTCAATATTTGGTCTAAACATTTGAAATTTTACATGAAGTGTTTGTAGATATAGGGCTAGCGTTTTTATCGGGTTTACTCCGGAAAGTGTTCTGCCAAAGGATCAAAGCTAAAAAGATTGTGCCTTTGCGATCTCTAGAACACTAAGTCAAATGTGAGTCTAAACATTTTACATAATAGGTATTCAGACATGCAGCAAGTTTTTAATAAGTTTTTGAGCGAAAATTTCGCGACCAAGTGGTCAGTTGAAAGAGTTGACCTTTGCAGGCTCTACCAAATTCCGCCGCCAATTTTCGTAATAAACACTTGAAAATTTAGATGTATGTTACTTGGATATGGGTCAAACATTTTAATTTGATTTGGGCCCAAAACAAAGGGGTAAAAATTTGTGTCAAATTTTATAAAATAATTGATATCTGCCATATCTAGGACATTACTCCGACAAATTTTACTCTGAACATTGGAAATCTGACAAAGTGCATTCACGCGGAGGCCAAGTTATTAACAGTACATAGGACCCGAGAAAAGACGGGCTGAACTATTAGCATATCTATAAAAATGCCTTTGTGTGTGTACACTTCCCTAGCAAAGAACTCGGACAATTTTCCGGCTACAGACTACAAAATTTGGCGGACGGGGGATGGGGATTTTGGAAAATCTTTTTAACTGGGTTTCGACCAGAAAATTGGCTGTAAAGAGGTCAA
Organism: Euprymna scolopes; assembly: GCF_053919585.1. Classification (NCBI taxonomy): domain Eukaryota; kingdom Metazoa; phylum Mollusca; class Cephalopoda; order Sepiida; family Sepiolidae; genus Euprymna; species Euprymna scolopes. The sequence goes on along the minus strand of NC_136501.1, from coordinate 100,799,366 downwards.
AGCTCAACAATTTGACCTTTGATAACTCTATCGAACTCTTCCGCCTATTTTTTGTCGAAACGCTTGAATTTTAGGCATAGGTTATGTAGACATGTATTTAACTTTCTAATTAGATTTCATCCCAAACTAATAAATGCTAAAAGGTCATAATTGGGTCAAATTTTTAAAAAAAATGCTATCTGCGGTAACTAAGATATTACTCGGTCAATTTTTAGTTTAAACATTTGAAATTTTACATAAAGTGTATTTAGATATAGGGGCAGCTTTTTAATCGATTTTTGGCGGAAAAAGTGGCTGCCAAGGTGTCAGTTCAAAAGATTTTACTGCTGCGATCTCTAGCAAACTATGAATATCTAAAGATTTTAAACATTACATAAAGGTCATTTAGATATGCAGCAAGATTTGAGTAAGCTTTTTGGCGAAAATTTCGCTGTCAAGAGGTCAAAGTTGAAAGAATTTACCTTTGCAGGCCCTACCAACTTCATCCTCTAATTTTGGTTCTAGATGGGTCAACCATTTTAATTTGGTTTGAGCATAAAATAATAAATGGTAAAAAGTGGTCAATTTTTCTAATTGACCCCTGCTGTTTTTACCAACTGTTCTCTATGCTAGTCAAGGAAGCTTATCTTGAAAGGTTCATATGCAGACTTGTTATATACATATGCGCATAAAGTTATGAACAGAACATTAGGCCCGAGCAAAGCCGGGCTGAACTGCTAATATGTGCTATTTTCCTTATTTAACAACTCAGCGTGCGCGAACACTTCGCTCAGAAAAAGAAAAAAAAAACTTTTTCAACAGCCGATTGTCTCTGTTTTGCTCTTTTCTCATCCCCCCCCCTCTCTCTCTCTCTCTCTCTCTCTCTCTCTCTCTCTTTGGATTTATGGGCGGTCCGACTCAACAATGCACTTTTCAAACTCTCAACTGGCAAAACCCCGCTTTTAACTCCTATCATCGTGCAGGAAAAATGCAACTTCTTTTCAATCGATCTGCATTTTACGGCATAATTCTGAAAACGCCGGAGCAAGTCAGTGATAACAACCCGCAAAAAATTCGCAAGGACTCTGAAAAAAGATTTCAGATATCTATTTAATAGAAAGGTTATCATCTATCCCCCAACATACCTGTCTTTCTTCTTCAGTGATGTGACCATGCTTTTCGGGAACCGACCCGAGATGAATGCTGTATAAAACCAGTAGTTAAAAACAACCGCAAGAATGGGAACAAATAAGTTCGAAAGCCGCAGAAAGAGTGCATAACGCAGACCATCGTGTCCTGGTGATCTAGTTTTTCTGATCCGGCTCATTGCAGCGACTAATCCACACTCTGTCATCCGGCTATAACAACTAGCTATTCTTGGGCTACGAATGAATTGCTCAAACGCGCGGACATGCAGCATGAGAGATTATGGGCTTCCCTGATCCACAAACAGGCCACATTTTTGTTAAACTCCTGAACACGGAGCAGAGACAGCTGTTCGAAACTATCCGGAGAACAAGCGAGACCACATTTTAGAATGAACATCTTGGCTTTAAATCTTCCGAATATAGTTTTCTGAGTGACGCCTTATTAAAGCTCTACGCTAGGCAGCATAGACGTTCAGAACTTCGGTAGCCATCGTATCAAGCCTTGCCTTAATTGCTTGACTAGCATACCTTACGCAAGCTTAGCGTTTTAGCTCACTCCTAACAAGAACTACGACTAAAGTTACTCCCTGCCACCGCCCGTTCTAATTGATTCTCAGCCTTGGGCTTACGAAGGGCGAGGCGCTGGCCATATTTGACGAAAAAGTCTATAATACTAGCCACTGAGTAAAACTACTACCTGATCCAGTGTACCAACCCCAGAAGACCGGTTTGAATGTTTAAACAGCTTTTCTTGGAAATCCGTTATCTCCAGAAAAAGTATTTAACTTTCAGTCCTGAGACAGCCTTGGATTGCTATCTAAGTTTATCCTAACCACAAGTGTTTTGTGGTCGGCATGGCTTGACTAGTGACTTTTAAGAGTAGAGGGTCTGCTAGTCATCCACGTAACGTGTGATATACTCGAGGCTGATAATAGGCTGACGAGTTAGTCAGTGAAGCTTTCTGGGTGGCCGAGGCCGCCACCAGGAGCGATGTCTGTCACATCTTGTCTGGTCGAGCGTTCAGCGGAAAAGAGAAAGAAATATGGGAAACAGGAAATGACGTAGCTAGGTCGCACTTCTGAGTTAAAGGGTGACAATCGAGTTAAGCTGGGAGTTTTCAATTCCCACAGATGTGGCCAGAATAATAAAAAAATTGTAACAATTTGTACCAAACGACTGGCCCAAATTTATAAATGAAATCAAACCAAACGTGTCATAAAAAATAATCAGACCATTAACTAATGTTACCAATAAAACAAATTCTCCACCAAAATCAGAACATCCAAGAAAATGAAGTCGATCAAAAGAAAGACCACAAAAGTCACCGGTGCGTCGTGCAGATGCCAAAAAAATACGAAACTAAGGAAAAACAAAATTAGTTAAGAAAGGCCACACAGGTCACCAATACATCTTCCCCGTGATGAAAACACACACTTGAAAAATAAACAAAAAACAAGATACATCCACCAAAAAATAAAATGATACAAAGAAATTACCACAAACAGAAGTCACTACTACTACTACAAATAAATTGACGGAATTAGAAGACATGGAAACTTAAGTTACTCCTCAAACTAAAAAAAAAATGGCGTCATGCATTACAAAGTAATCCAATGGAATTGCCGTAGATTGAAGGCAAACTACAATGAATTGTTATTGTTGCAAACCAAATTTATTCCTTTGGTTATTTGTCTCCAAGAAAGCTTCCTTAAGAATGAGGGAAATTTGAATATAAAACAAACCATATAACCACATTCATACTATAGGACTTGGAGCATCTCGTGATGTATCAATATTCATTAAAAATAACATACATCAGAGCCAAATTGAATTAAAACAAATTTGCAAGCGGTTGCCATAAGAGCAACTTTACACAAACCGATAAGCATTGTTCTTTATACATGAACAAATAGATGAAAATGAATTGGATAACTTAATAGGGCAAATACCCAAACCCTTTATTTTCCTAAGAGACTTAAATAGTCACAAAACTTTATGGGACTGCAAGGAAACGGATAGAAAGGGAAAGAAAATTGAAAATCTAATAAATAAAAATAATCTACGCTTGTTCAACTAAAAAGAATCCATCAATCCAACAAATGAAACGCTAAAATAACTGGATACAACGTCGAATACTATTACTAGTATTACTGGAATCGGTATTAAATATCCCACAAAGTATTGATATGCCGTTAAACAAAACATCCCACAAAACATTTTTCGGGCAACTCTTCTAATTTTGAGTGTAACTTTCAAAGCATTTAAATCGTTGAAATATTAGGTATCCTAGTTTATGTTGTCGACTTCGGGGAAACTGAAGGGTATCTTTACATATTCAACGTTATGATCACCACCTGGCATCAATTGAAATGAATGACTCTCGTTTTGAGGCGGCTCCATGTTTTGAAAAAAATCTGTGTTTGACTGTTACCCCTGATCAAAAATGGAACACGTACATTACATCCGTTGCCAAGGTCGCTGGAACAATGGTGGGGCCTTTATATCGATCCAGTAAATATCTACTTGCTGATGCAATTCTCTACCTATATAAGAGACAGGTACGTCTGAGGATGGATTGTTGCTGTCACATCTGGCCAGGAGCTCCTAGGAATATCTTATTCTGACTTGACATAATTAAGAATACACATCGTAGCCTAGTAGGAGATGCCTTTTTCTCCCCTACAACCTCTTTCTTTAAGAATAGACGTTGTGAGCCTGTCTCTGTTTTTTCGTTATTTTCATAGCAAATGCTCTCCTGAGGTCCAATCTATGGCCGCTCTCGATAAACATTCCCGAGAAACACTCGTCTGGCTGAAACCAATCATTTTCTTCGCTTAAACGTAGATTCCATTAACAAAGCTTCTTTCTTAGCACTGCATACCTGTGGAACTCTCTTTCGTTTATCTCCTTTCCAGCTGACTACAATTTGACCGTCTGCAACTCTAACATAAACAAGTTCCTAATGAGTCGTCCATGTTAATAATACAGTTTACCAAATGTACAATTACAATATTGTCCTTTTGACCACTATACACTCATCAACTCTTATCCCCGCATGGCCTTTGGGTCTTGATAAGTAGTGATTTCATTGTAAAAAATATAGCCTTGACCAGTCACCCATAACTAGATAGAGGTTATAAGTAATTTCAAAGTGTATGTTCCGTCATCCACACTAAGGATAGAACCTTGAACCTTTCAAAAGAAATCGCTATAAATTATTTTTTTCAAGTAACCCTACAATTGGGATAGAAGTTGTTACCGGAATAAGAAACATTTTTTTATTGATTGCGATATGAGGTCGATTCTGTGCAGTTCTAAGAAGTCTATGTTCACAGATTTGCTTCGGTCTTCGTGAATGGGATATTACTAATCATTTGGTGCGCTCGCATTAGAGTATACCGATAGGTGTATCAGAATTTTTGTAGGAATTTTTGACATCCCTAACACGAAACTGAGAACAAAATATAAAAGCTCGTAATTTCTCTTTTAAAAGTGGGTTGTTTATTTTCTTTATGGATTTTTCTTCCAAAATAAACTATTAAAGTCGTATAAAAAGTAATAGATTTTTTTTTTTAAATAACAGTAATGGCATTTACGAACTCAATATTTTTTCAATTTTTAAAGTTTAAAAATCTATCAACATTTTTCTATCGGTTCTATTTTTACGATATTTCAGTTATGCTCTTTCAAATAAACCGAATATACTATTTTAGACAACCGTTTTTAATTCACACCCTCCCATTTTCAATTTTCTATTAAAAAGTAAATAATTAATTTACTCACTAAAGTTTTATATATCACAAATTGAAGAGAAAAGGTCAATAAAAAATATATTCATTTTAAAACAAAATCGTAGTGTTTTTTAGACATTTACTTGTAAAGTTCGAAGTTTAAACCCTTTTTTTAACCACGTTGTTTATTTTTTCTTTTGTTTTTTTTAATGAAACCTTGCTCCTTTTCCCTTTTTAATTGAAAAAAAAACAAATTAGAGCTTGAATTACATTTTACGAGTAGTTATAAGCTGGGAAAGACAGGGGGTCGAATAATTCACGTCTCCCATTCTGAAATGTCTATTAAAAAGTAAATAATTTACTCATCAAAGTGTTATATACTACAAATTGAATATAAAAGATCAATAAATAATATATTCAAATTTAAAACAAAAAAGTAGTGTTTTTTAGAAATTTACCTGTAAAGTCTGAAGTTTAAAACCTTTTGAAAAAAAAAACACGTTTTTTTTTTGTAAAGAAACCTTGGTCCTTGCTCCTTTTAATTGAAAAAAAATAGGGATTGAATTACATTTTTCAAAGCTTAGAAAGACGGGGTGGAATTATTCAATATTTTTCACGAAATTTCTGACACACTTAGTATACCGATGGTTATGCCTCGTAATTAGTAGGGCTGTGACAAGAGGATATTCTTTTTATAATTTGGATTCTCGAGTATACATCAGTTAATATCTTAGATGTCTTTAACGTGATGCGGTTCTCGATTGATGAACCGAGTCTGTCATATATATAATAGAGAGGCAAAACAATAAGACTATTCTCATAACATAGCTCTAGTAATTTTGTTGCGGTATTCTGCAGCACTGAATTTTCAATTTCACTTTTAGAAACTTCTGTCGCATTTTCCACTTTTTGTTAAGAATAATATACCAATTGTGATTGTAGCGTTGATTTACAGAATTTTCAATACCAAAATGTTTTTGACAAAGATAAACAAGCACTATGCCTATGTATATGAAATGTTGCCCTGTTAGTATAGAGTAAAATCGTGAGTCTTAGAATATATATATATATATATATAAACAATTGACCTTCAGAGATCGATACAGATCAATAAAGATTGCATGAAATTCTTGCATAAGCCTTACTTCTCATTCGAAACAAGACAAGCCGACTTTCGTCTGATATCAGACAATTACAAACTGAATAATAGACTGATAATCGATCACCGAAAAAGGCAATACCGATACCAATAAACGCATCCGCCACACATAAGCACATTATTGATCATGAAAACTAATAATATATCGATGATTTCAATGACTATTCAAGCCGTATAACAAAGGTTTATTATGTAGCGGTTTGTTTGAGAGTTAGGAAAGGATTCGCTTGGCTATTGTCTGAAACGAAGATCTAACGTGTAGACAATAACCCAGACAGGAGCAGAGGAAAGAGATAGATTATAAGAAAACGAATCGCAATAATAAACGAAATAGAAAAAGAAGAAAATAAGAGATCGTAAATATTGGGTTGTTCATTTAGTATCACGATACGGTGGAAATTCCACGGTTTTTTCTCCATCTATTCGCCCGATATACATGTATATGCATGCGAAAATATTAATTCTGCGTATATCAACAAATAGGTAGCGAAATGAATTAACCTATAAAATAGATAGCATTTTTTTATTATACTCAAATAGCGTACCCCATGTGAGGGTACCAAAATTGTGAGAGGGAAAATTATTCCCAACTCGCATTTAGGTAAAAACGCACTTTCGTAAATAATTGAATTAATTCAAAACATATGGCTAGAATCAAACCAAACAACATCTAAGTAAATCGCGATTTATCCAGACAGTCGTGCGAAATAGGTCAGCGATTTAGACTAATTACCGTGGGGTCATGAATTTCCAATCTCTCTAGATTCAGCCACTCTGATGAGTCGTAGACGACGAAACACGTGTCAGTGGATAATTATATATAATATAATATATATTATATATAATTATATATAATATATATTATATATAATTATTATATTTTTAAAATTTATATATATATATATATATATATATACCTTCCGTGTAGTCTCAAGATACAACAGAACACTCTGTAAGATTAGCAGCGCGGGTAATTGTGAGGCAAGGGGTGTGCAATTACTCCTGAATCGACATTATTTTAGTCCAGTGGTATAAAGAGGCCCAAAACGAACTGAAAAACAATAAAGAGACAAGCAGAGAAAATACGCAGCACCTGTAATTCCCAAATGGTCAACAAGTCTCAAGGTTGCTTTACTTGAGTGATCTTACAGGAACGGCGTGATCCCGGAAGTTTGGCACATTATATATGTTCTAATACTAACACTCTGAAAAAGGTTGTCACAATATCAACGTCTTCTTAATTGGAAGCATTACGTTATTATTTGGAAACTTCCATGTTTAATTGACGTCAAAAAAGTTTTCGTGAATTTAATTTAGTTATAAATATTAAATGAGAATCACTTTGTTTTTATTACACTGGAGGCGTTTTTAGTAGAACTCTCCACACCTGTTGATTTTTTTACAATCATTTAACTACTTCCCCTTCAAGCAGTAAAGTTGTTAGAAAATTGCTTGTCGTAGAGCTCTGGGGGTCTCCTTCCTTATGAGAGTGTCCAATACCCTAGATAGAGACATACTTAAACCTTATATTTAGTACGATTTAGTACGATGAATATTTCGTTTCCGAAAACAAAAGTATATAACTTTTCTTTCCTTTATTTATTAGCGGACTGTTATCCTCATCTTCATAATTGTTTTACCATACCGAACAATGGCAGAAAAATATGTTAATCCTTTCGGATGAGTAATTTGCGTATTTATTTGTGTAGTTCATTATCTTCATAGTTGTTGTCGCACGTTTCGGCCAACCTGGCCTTCGTTAGCTAATTACCCGCGACGGGATAGGCATAACTTTATCCTTAGCAATTACTGCCGTCCCAACTAACTGTACCGCTTGTAATTACAGCCTTCCTTCTCATAACTGTATCCTCTTTAATTACGGCCTCCATGTACTGCGCAGCGGCTGCGTTCGGATAGACGCATTGAATTTTTAAGGTTCGAGGCAGGCTGTGTTTGAAGGTAGTCCTTTCACTTCTACCTAAAGAAACGCTAGCGGTTTAGTTGGCAAAACGTGAGAGCACAACGGGGACCATATATGGAATGTAGTCATTACTGTAGTTACTTACGAGAATCACTATTTCTATCTCGTTGCGCTTAATCACCTAAAGACGGTCGGAGAAATAGTTAGCCGAAACGGGCGGAAATAAGAATTAAGATGAGGAAATTCCCAAATAAATACGAAAATTACTCAACCCAACAGATTACATGTTTTTCTTTCATTTCAACTCATGCCTCCCATTTAAATGTTGCGCGATCATATATATATATATATATATATATATATATATATATATATATATATATATATATATTTGATTCTGCACGCATTAGATTATGGATTGCATTAAAAGCTACATCTCAATGTTGCAGATATTGACGGTGTGAGACTCCAAGAAAGCAACCAGTGTAACAGACGCATGTGAAAACAGAGACATCTCATTGATCGTGTTCAGGCAGAATAAATGGGGCCGATTCATATGTACTGGTGATTGTCGAACGTTATCGAAGCCGATGCAGCTTAGCTATGTTTGTTCGTCCCTTTTACAGTGGCGACACCTATGCGGTTAACAAAAAAGGGATCCTGATTTTTACGGCCGGGGCAAGTATAAATGCTGGTAAATGTTCATTGAGAATGGCGGTAATTATGTAGAAAAACATTTCAGATCACAGAAGCTCGCTCGTTTTTATGGTACGACTTCCTTCTTCGTAGATCTGTTGCAGTTTTGATATTGAGTTATAAATAAGGTATTATTTTTAAACGTTCCTCGAATGTTCTATAACCTCTTTCGTCAGTGCACAAATGTTCAGTATTATGGTAAATAGATATATACCATAGAACTCAATGGGTTTAGCTTACTTGTAACCTGATAACAATTTAGCAATTCTTAAAATCTTGTCGAAAACAATTGTTCTTGACATTCGAAATTTGACTGGACTTAGTAAAAATAAAATGTGAATATAAGCTCCTACTAAATTGCCATTAAATATTCTAGGCCAATATCGGGCATTGCAAGGCTGGCATATATGTAGTTTTATGTCTTTGTAATGAAATGTACGTACCTTGTTTTCACAATGAGTCAGCAAATTTCCGAAGTCTTTCTTTTCAGTCGTTTTTTGTTTCACGTTAGAATTTTTCTTTCGAGTTAGACTTTTTTCTGCAATAGATAAAGCATGCACTGTGCATTTCCTGTTTATATGCGCATGCATATGATGTAAGCCCATTGAAATTCTATAAAATTCAATAATTATAGTATACACTAGACTACCCGTGACCCGTTGGGTCAGTGTTATATTAGCTATGGAATTCATGTATGAGTGACACTTGTGACGTAAAGAAAATAGTGTTTTTTACATAACAGAAACATTTCTATAAAAGTATATTAAAATGAAAAAAATATAGATATATACAGAGTCGTTCTGTTTATTATAATTGATTTTTTTTTTAATTACACTTACTGAATAATACGTGGCTGGCCATACTTATAGGTAAATCTGCACTGAACAAATACTATAATACTTATAGACATTAACATTTTGATATATCTGCTTTTTTATATCGTTCATTTCTGTATTACGTTTAAGTTATTTGGAGCCCCACTCTTCCCATGTTAAATAATTATTTAATATTTCAGCGTTCCAATTGCTTTTTTTTGTTTATTTTAACCCACGCTTCCCATGTTAAATATTAATTTCGAAATATAACGTTAATATTTAAGCATTCCAATTGTTTGTTTTTTTTGTTGCTTTTTTTTCGCATTAAAATTATCCAAATCAACAATTGTTAATACTGTCTGTATATATTTTTTTACATCGTCCATTTCTATATTACGTTTAACTTATTTTAAACCCCACTCCTCCCATGTTAAAAATAATTTCGAAATGATCACGTTTATATTTAAGTGCGCAGTTTATGCGTGCATGCGCAACCAGATGTCGTAAACCGGAAAGTGGGTTACATACATCGTTACAAGTTCATTTAAGTTTTATAATTATATAGATTAAGTATTTTTCTGTATCTATGTTTTAGGTATACTTGTATGCCTGTATTCTGCGTTGAAAAAGTGACAAATAATGATATAATTTTGAAACACAACTTCAAGTCTTAAGGTATTGAAACTGAGATCTCATAAATTTTATTACAGTTGCTATGACGGAGCCGAACAGCATCTGAAATATTTGAGGGTTCCTATTTGAGAGATATGTTTACAATGTTGTACATTTTTGGTAAACATTAAGAATATTCGAATATACTCAGTTTTTTGCAAGGGTCTTGTATTTATTTTTTTTTTTTACCAGATATCATAAATAGAATATTATAACAATTTCACTTCCTTTGGAGAATATTTATAATTATCTTAGGAAACGCCGTACGTGCATCATATAACGTTTTCACAATCAAATCATAAAAATGAGCTTGGAATTATATCTAGTCATTGGATATTTAATGAAACATGAATTTAGATGTCCTTATAATTATTTCAGATAAAATACTTAGACTTTTAAAAATCAAAACTGGTTTAATTTAATTTGATGAAGATTAAATATATACATCTGTAGATATGTCTCTCTCTCTATATATATATATGTATTTATATGTATAAATACATATATATATAGAGAGAGAGAGAGAGAGATAAATATATGTATAGATATAGATAAATAAATATATGAATAGACGTCTACCTGTCCTCGCATCATTAACTACACCCGCTTATTTATTTGTTTTTTTATTTATCTAATATTACTTTATCTATATTTTTTAATGAATATGCATCTATTATATATATAAATCCGTACTCCTATCTGTTTGTGTGTTTGTTTGTTCACAATTTGATTAATATATACAAAAGTTTCCTTACTTTACTCTTTAATTTATTTCTATATATAGCTTCATTCTTGGAAACTAGATACAATAAAAAGATTATGTCATTTGCATATGACATTAAGAAAAATCGATTTTATTAAATAGCGGTATCTTAATTAATGTTTATAGCGAGAGAATTGCTTTCAGTGTTTTATTTAAAATTGTTTTTAATACATTTTAAACAATAATTATATTGATAACATTTATTTTTTTAGGAATTATTATTTCAATATAGAACTTTAAAAACACTTTTAGAGTTATTTGCCCCTTAGAATCTTCCGATCATTTCATTTGTTTGTTGTTATTATTCTTTAAACAGCTATACAGAAATCGTAAATTTTACGATGTGACCCATCGTTGTTTAATACCTAAACAAATATTGCCCCCTCTGAATGCCACAATTTACACTTTTCTTTCTTTTTTTACACGTTAATCTCATCGATTACAAACTTTAATTTCTAATTAAAAAAAAGGTACATTTTTACGACGTGATTCAGTGTCTTTTAACCCCTAAAAAAATAGGACCTACTTTTTTAGGCCCTAATACGTTTAAACAATCTTTATAAATAATATGAAAGAATAATTTCGAAAAAAAGAAAATTAACATTTTAAAGTGGGGGATCACTTTTCTATATAAATTTAACGTAAAAATGAACACCAATTTTGGCCACAAAGCATTCAACGAGATATATCATCCCTAGCATTTTTTTTTTCAAATTTAGCGATGGAGATGGATGGGGCAAAACATGACAAATACAGTTTTTTTTGTTTTGTGGGCGTGGGAATTACATTTGAAACATAAAATAATTATAAATTTAATTAATTTTTATGACACAATTCTGTACCGGCACATTACACTTTTATAAACAAAATGAACCCCAAGATATGACAAATTCATTTTTTGTTATTTTGGAGCGAGATTACATTAGAAGCATAAAACGATGAAACATTTAATTTAATTGTTTTGAATTAATTGTTGATAGATCTTCATTTTTTTTTAGGAGTTCTATCTACTTGGTTATTTTTATTTATTTATTTTTGCGATCACGATTTATTTTTAATTATTTATTTTTAGGGTGGGTATTTATAGTACTCAATATCCGGGAAATAGCTTCTTCTATCTGTATCCATTCTGCCGAAATATCTGGTGGAGAGGGTATCAGGTACTTCTTCTGTTAAAAAACGATTAAATTTACATGTTTTTATCCGTTCTTTTATTTATGGAATTGTTGTAAGGGTATCCATGTTACCCATGATGAAAATGATTAGTGTAGCAGGTGTGTTCCAAACGGAACTGTATGTAAACCCAGGCAACGTTTGGTACTATGATAGTATTTGTATAATTGTATATACGTGTATATGGGTGAATGTGTTGCATGTGTATCTACATCTCACTGGAGATCCGTACAGTTATCTTCATTTGTATATGTATGACTGAGTCATATATATATATATATATATATATATATATATATATATATATATATATATATATATATATATCCTTAGTATGTGCTTATGTGTATGCATGTATGTGCTCATCGGGAGTGTGTATATGCATGAGTGTGTATTGATATATATATATATATATATATATATATATATATATGTATATATATATATATATATATACATGTGCACATGTATTTGTTTGTATACATCTGGGTGTTAATGCCTCTCTATCTCATATATATATATATATATATATATATATATATATGTGTGTGTGTCTATGGGTATGCATGGCTGACCGTATGTATACGGGTACTGAGTTTATATGCACAGTTGTGTTTATATGTGTGTATGCCTGCATCAACAATACATTTAACAATGAAAATAAAGGTACACATAACAACTGCCCAAGGCACCATGTTTGAAGTCCACCGCATATATATATATATATATATATATATATATATATATATATATATATATGAACTTAACGATGCGTCTACCTAACCTCGCATTATTAACTACACCCATGTATTTAATTATTTACTTAATCATTATTACTTATTTATCCTTACTTTATTTACTTGGTATAAATATATACATGCCTGTGTGTATATATATATATATATATATATATATATATATATATATATATATATATATATATAATGTCATTGTGTATGTCAGGTAATGTCATATACTACAGGTATCATGTAACCCAGTACTACCTGCCTCATTGTCAAGTTACCGGACTCTAAACTGGTTCCCCGACCAGACTTGTTTGGTGTGAAAGGCGTCTAGTCTCCCTAAAGGATTAAAAACAAGACCTTGCAAAGGGCGAATGAACCCTTCTTCTGGGTCAATAGCCAACTCGCACCGTTTATATTTGTATGTGTGTTATGGTGGGCAGGGCTCCCGAAATCTCTTATTTAAAAAAAAAAAACACAAAATGTAAGACAAGTACCCGCAGTCAGGTGGTCTACAGTTTAACTTGTTGCTGGCTATCTTGCTCTTGCTTGTTGCTGGATCTCAACATTTGGAACCGAGAAAGAGAGACTTAGCTGTCGAACAAACGTAAGACTTTGTAACATCATCTGTGTATGGATACTCCATCAGTCATTTTCCTATTAAAATGGTCCTCTAGTGATGGAAGTAATGTTTGGGCTTGTGGAATTAAGTGTCTGAGGGAGTGGCACTAATCTGACAAGACGTTGCAATCATCGTATGCCTATGAATGGCAGTATATTTGTATTTTTTTATAAATATGTACATTTCTGCAAGTGTATATACCTACATGCGTGTGTGTATGTATGTACATCTGCTTCTTAATGGATATCTAGATCTCCACGTGTATGTATATAGGAAGGGGTGTATATATATATATATATATGTATATATACATATATGAGTATGTATATGTGTATAAGAGTTGTGTGAATGTGTGCACATTGATCCATGTATGTCTGCATATACATTGTTTATATATATATATATATATGTTTGTGTGCATATCTGTCTGTATATTGATGTGTAGAAATGTTCATATGTATGTATGCGTATTTGCGCGTGCGTTAGCGTATGTATAAACTCTTTACTTACTAAAAAAAACAACCCATGCTAAACTGAAATGAATACGTCTAGTTATGGCGACTTCGAAAATTTTAAATGGAACCCTGTACTTGTCACACACATGACACATACAATAACCCTTTTTCTCTCTCTCCCCCTTTCCCTCTCTCTCGTCTACTTAATAAACCTTGCTGAACTAGAAAAAAGCAGTTACAAATTTAAAACCTTAAATTTAAACTCCTCTCCCTCCTATTCTTATCGCCCTCTCTTTTTCTTTACCATCCTCTCTCCACCTCCCTATATCAATATATCTCCACCGACACCTACCTTAATCTGCTTCCCTCGCACACACAATTGTTTAATGTATTTTAACCTTTAAAACTGAAATATTGTCAATATCCGTCTCCATCCTCCTTATCTCCCTCCACTTTCCCTTTTTCGTTTTGCTTCTAAAACACTGTTTTCCTAATACAAACAACCGTTTCTGTAAGGTCTGACGAGACTATTGGATCGTAAACATGGTCCAAAATCCGAAATATGTAAATATGCAGATGAAACCGTAATAAAAAAAAATAAAACACATTTGCTCTGCAATTTATTGAGCACTCTCTTAAGGTTGTTACTAATTACCAGTTTTACCATATATATATATATATATATATATACATATATATGATACATATATATATATATATATATATATATATATATATATACATATATATGATACATATATATATATATATATATATATATATATATATGATAGATATATACATATATATGATACACATATATATATATATATATATATGATAGATATATACATATATATGATATATATATATATATATATATATATATATGATATATACACATATATATATATATATATATATATATATATATATATATGATAGATATATACATATATATGATATATATATATATATATATATATGATAGATATATACATATATATGATATATATATATATATATGATAGATATATACATATATATGATATATATATATATATATATATATGATAGATATATACATATATATGATATATATATATATATATATATATATGATAGATATATACATATATATGATACATATATATGATAGATATATAAATAGATATATATAGATATATATATACACACACACACATATATATAGATATATATATATATAAATAGATATATATATATATATACACCCATATATATATATATATAGAGAGAGAGAGAGAGAGAGAAAGGCATGATTTTGAGTAGACATCCCTCAACAATTATGCGTACATCAACTAACACGCCCTATATCGGAAGGAATTGCAAGAAATAAATCGCGTTTAGTGGAAAATGCAATTAACGAATCGTGTGTGTATGTATATATATATATATATATATATATATATATATATATATATATATATATGGTCGTAATATACGGCATTATTATACGTTGACACTCAGTTTCTCTGAAGAGAACAACTATTAAGCAGCGATGAACTTGGACAGTTTCCGATGGATGTCTTTTTTAGAAATACTTGTATTTGTTTTCCGCTTATTTCTGTATTTCGAATCGTAACTTCGACTAAACGAAAACGTTCAGAGTTGTGTTCTGTAGAATATTGCTCGGGTGAAGATGTTGTGCTGAATGGATGCGATAATTGACAGTGTAGTTCCTGGCAGAAGTCAAGAACAGAAAACCCTGAATGCCAGAGCAGCTGGCATTTGTAGAGTGGCACCTGCCCCTCCTGGCATGTTTAGCCAATCAGGCGCCTGTAAATAGAATAATCCCTGACTAATTGTAGGCTGGCTCAATGGCAACTAGCATACCACTAATTGCTACTAAATAAATATGTTGAAATTAGTTAAATGGTGCATAATGGTGGAGAGGGAAGGTAAGTGCATTCTTGATTCTACATGTTCTAGATCCTGCAAAACTGGCTAAAATATTTCTTGCGCAATCTCCCTTACAATCGGTATTCATATTTTGTGAAGACTGTATGGAACATTGCAATATATATGAGATTCGTCCTAAAATAATAAAAATAAAAACTCATCTTTTATTCAGTCAGTAGAACAAGAAAACTAGGAAGGCGGGAGTAATTTAATAAAAACGCGCCACATTTTGTGTCCAATAATATAATTTCATACGCAATAAACATTGTAGTGAATAATACATAGCTTACCTGGGTGTAGCTTCCAGAGGTGAGGATGCTCTTCAAACAGCCAAGAAGAACAATAGCCTTGTGGTTATTTATACTAATAGAGTAAGGTAATTGTTATAAAAACCTTCCTCCTTAGTGAAGAGTTCGTCATTCCTTTATTTTAATGTTACTGTAGTTACAAGGCCTGAGAAGAAAGTCGCGAAGAAGATTTTATTTTATTCGCAACCTCATTTCAGGTTAGCTACTCTAAGCTATGACTTTTTTCCAATACTATCATGAACAATGCAATTTTGCAAGATATGAACGATGTCCGTGCATGACTCCTCAAAGCACGCTTTCTTATAAATGTTCTTTCTAAAAATGACTCGATACTTTTTTATCCATCCATATATATATATATATATATATATATATATATATATATATATATATATATATATATATATATTATATAAAATGAACTCATTTTCCCTCTGATTTTGACATTAATAGGATTAAATATCTAAGGTGTGTTATAGGCCTATTACCTGTCCACTTCCTCGATAATCGTAGATTCATATATTCTATCTGCTGAGTGTTCACTGCCAAAATCGGTTAAGATCAATGGAAGTGTTAAAAGTGTTCTTCTCTGATAAATTCCTCCTTTTCTCGCCACCACTTAACAGTGTGGTGGGATCATCAACAAGAGACACTTACAAAGGAACACCGGGTTGGGTTTTCTTTACTTCGTAGTTGCTTAAAAAACCGGAAATGGAATTTTAATTCTATTCGGAGCAAACCGAATGGAATGGTTATTTTATGCCATTTTAGTTTCGCTTTATTTTGTTTTGTAGTTGATTAACAAAAACAAAAAAAAAATGGGAATGGACTGGGTGAAACGCACAATGGAGTTAAACGATTCGAAGGGTTATTTATGCCAGTTCTTTTCGCTGTCTTTTTTTTATTTTTGTTTTTCCGACCACGACCCCTCGTGATTTATGCTTTTTGCTTTCCCGATTTCCTTTTTTTTTTTTTTTTTTTTTCAGAACTGTTACGTTTGTTCGCTGTTTATTTTTTTTGGGGGGGGGGTTACCGATATTTTAAGAACTTTTACATCGTTTTTATTTTTGTTTTTAAATATTGTTATTAATTCGCTTATTTTTTACTTTACCCCTTCCCCTTACGCACACCTCCAAACTACCGGGCCACGCCGGATACCCCCAGGAGTAGAGATAAAAAACGAGAATAATACTGTCAAAATGACAGATTGAGTGACCTACATTATTTTTTACATTGTCACTACCTTTCTCAATGTTGGAACTCAATGATGCCTCTCTGCTTCTGAATGTCATCTTTGAGAGGTGTTTTCTTTTTTTACTTATTCGCGGTCTATAATTTCAACGGAGATATAAAACTGATAGGTCATCAACGCATAAGTTCAGTCATCACAATGCGATGTGCAATTCCCTCTGACATATATACACGACTAATGGTATACGATCCAAACGTGCTTTGTCAGGCCTCTCAGCAAGTAACATAAATTATAACGTATTCATTGAGGCTATTGCAAATACTGCTGCAAAGAATGTGGGGCATGTCTACCAGGCTAGAATGTTAAACCGGAAAGTATCCTGTACCACTTAAAATACACTATACGCATGAAGTATTGTTGACATATCTGGACTTGTGCATCTGCAAATAATATGTTGCTCTTAGTCACGATTCAAAAAGTAGCCACCCAAAAAGGATCCGCAATAGAAAACACCCCCACCCATTGTCCCCTCGCCGAAATGTTCAATTTTCCCCCGTTTTACAATGTCCTATGATTAACTAAACTCACTTGTACCCTTTCCTCATAAGTCGTAAAGATCAGTCTTACACTAAAGACTCTTGAATACCGGAAATATATTTTCTTAAATAATTACTTAAACGCGAAGTGTAGACTGTGGAATTTTTCCGGGTCCTTTCTTTCATGGTTGTACTTACAGGCACAAATTAAAGATTAATGGTAAGATATCTCTCTTCTCAACTCCCTACATAATATAATTTGGTCACACTTATTAGCGCCTTTCGTTGTTTTCCAGTCCTTTGCTTGGTGTGTAAGAATTGTAAAAAGAAAAATTTTTAAAATAAGAGGCGTTAGTTTTGGAACACCTCGTATTTGTGAATGGTTGGCTTATTATTACAAATGTATATATGATTGGTGGTGCTCTATCAATAATTTCACTGATGGAACCACGACGTTTCTTTTTTATATGCATCTTTGGGAACTCTGGTATAATTCCGTTGATCGAAACTCTTTATTAAGGATTGCAGCTTCTTTCCGTTCTGTCAGCCGTGAGCGTCAAAAATGTCCAAAGAAATACGATTATTTATTTTAAGTATCGCCTGCTCCAAAAATTTACCTAAACCCTTCTGTATATTGTCAAAAAAAAATCACTGATTTGCACTCTATCTGTTACCCTGTTTACACAATATTCAAGATAATTATAAGCGATCAAATCACTCAAATAATACATTATCTATCCTGATCTTCCACATTTCAAATAGCAACTAACGACTAATAAAAAATTAATAACAAAAAAACACACAGAAAAACGCGTGGTTAAAGAAACAGATGAAATTCTACAACAAACAGATAAAATTTTAAAGTACAGCGATGGAATCTTGTATTCAACCGATCATATTTATTAATATTTGTATGTGTATGCATATATGTGCATATATATTTTTTAATTAATTTCGGGTATATTGCTTACATGCAAGAATAGCTATTTTTTAAGTGCTTGATACTAGTGCGACGCTATTATCTATTATATAGATCTCCAACATCTGTTAGAATGTATGTATGATTCGCTAAAACTTTCGACACACGCGGTCACCACTAACAAACTTCTATCGTTTGCACGCTCAGGCTTTCGGTCGACAAATATGTTAATATTGGCTAAATATTCTCATTCTTTATTGGTTAACCAGTCCGTTTGTTTTAGAAGGAAGTGTCACTTTTTTCTTCGATATTTTTTAAAAGTCGCCATACGCCTTGCAATGACTAAGCTGTATTTAAACAGCGAGGAAGCCGTTCGTTTTTATCTCACATTTGTTTTTGTTTTTAATTTTAGCGTTACAGGTTCGAGCTTACCTTCCTGCTTACTATTATTTTTTGTTCTCGCACGGGTACTCGCTGCTACTGTCACTTATTATAGGGAGTTGGTTATATTTTTTGTTGCTTGAAGCAACTTTTAGGTTGCAGTCACTGAATTCTATTGCTATAAACCCTCCCCACATCAGGGCAACTTATAGTATAATTATAATATATAAATGTTATAAAGCTTCTGCACGGATCGATCAAAGTGTGTGCATTGTCATATATTTTCAGGACAAAAATTAAAGTCCGTGCCTATGCTTTGAGGTGAATGATTCAATTTAGTTAAACAAAACATGATAATGTTGAAATTTTTCTCGATCCGCGTAGAATGCTTACGATATATTATTTCTAGTATATGTCTATATTTAAGATGTTTACTTCATTTAATCTCATACAATAATATATGAGGATATAATTTTATGCGTAAATATTCAGTATTTACTTGAACAGTACACAGTACATAAGCAGAGCTCGGTAGTAAGTGATGCATATATATATATATATATATATATATATGGCAAGTAAGGTACACAGGTATATATATATATATATATATATACACATATATATATATGGCAAGTAAGATACACAGAATATTCCGCGTTTCATTCTCGTAGGAATTCATCAGGTTTATTGCAAATTCTCATGAGAATTAAACGCGGAATATTCTTTGTAGGTTAATCGCCATTTTATATATATATATATATATATATATATATATATATATATATATATATATATGTTGTCAATAAAATCAGTACATTGTAAGAAATCAATAACTTTATTTGCATTTTTTTGTTTTACTAAGTCTGTTATCGCAAATAAACAATTATCTTTTAAATGTAATCGGACTTCATGAATGAATATATATATATATATATATATGTGTGTGTGTGTGTGTGCGTGTGTGTGGTCTTAAATTACAAAAATAGCATTTTATATAGAAACTAATATATCTATTATATGAGACGCCTTCAAAAATTTATACTCTTTTTTGTTCAGGCATTTAAAATTGTCGTAGACACTCGAAAATATGTTATTGTTATATATTTTATAAGATGACTAACCATTGTTATGATTTGATTGTTTGAATGAAACGGTAAAAATAATTGGAATGCACCTCACAATAACTTGGTTGGAAGACAGATACTAAAATGGAACAATCTGCAAGAGAAATAATTTTATAACTCGGAAAAAAGTGCGAAAGAAACGTCTAAATGCTCGCTTTTCAGGCATCTTGTATGAAGTATCGTCAGTTTTGAGTGACATAAGAGATTCAAGAAAGGCAGGGTGTCGGTGAGGGAAGAACAGGTGTGGGAGAAGAAAAAGGAAGCCATAGTTGATTGGTTAAATAAAGAATTGAGGCGAGAATAATTGCACATTTAGATGATAATATGGGAACTGTATACACTAGTATTCGTGATGAACTGAAGGTAGGGATTATTTTCGAAGATTTCCCCAAGATTGCTAAGAGAAGATCAGAAAGAAAAAGATCGTTAGGACACCAGGGTGATAGATGAGATAATTAAGTCAGACACCGCAGACGAGACTTGCACCTTGTGAATATTCCTTATTCTATAATCTCAAGGAAAACCTGAAAAGTTTTCGTTATAAGATAATTGAGCAGGTTGTGGGAAGGATCATTTACACGTCCACACAAGGATTTGTTGAACCTGTGCAACAAGTGAATGGCAGGCCAAGAAGGTTACTCAGAAGAAGCCTGTAGCTCCATATGCGTAATCCCCATTAAAGTGTCCATACTAAAAACAGTCTGGACACGTATTTAAGGCACCTCTTATACATGTATATAAAAAAATACCCGAACACGCACCATCACTTATAATTTTCTAACTGACGGACAAGTTAGATAAATATGAATAAATAAAAATGTCTGAAAAAAAAATGAAAACAGCAACAATATTAATACCTACTTTTGATTACCATCACGGCTCGTAACCGATCGAAAGAAATTGGCCGAGGCCATCAATCGGTTGCATATTACAGAATTCGAAACAAGATACCAAAAGAAATGCTTGACAAATCGAGGGAATAAGCAGAGAATAAGAAGTCGTAGTCAGTGAGGAATACCTCGAAAATTGTTCGTTACCCCATTCTCTCTCCCTCTCTCTGTCTCTCTCTCTTTCTCATATATATATATATATATATATATATATATATATATATGTTTTGTTTGTTTTTGGTTTAATGAATTGAACTATTAATACAAAAGTGCATTTCTACCTAAATGCGAGTTGAGAAGATTGTTACCTTTATCTAATTTGGTACCCCCAAATGGGGAGCAACATATGTATTGTTTTTAAAATATAATTATCCAGGGACACGTGTTCCGTCGATTACAAATCTTCCGAGTGGCTGAATCCAGCAAGATTCGAAATCGGTGAGCCTTGACCTCTACCACTAGGTTTTGTCGCAAGACTGCTGCATGTATCGCATTGTATGTAGATGTAGTATATTTTTCTATGTCTTCCTCTCTCTGTTTCTATGTCTCTCTCTGTTTCTATGTCTCTCTCTGTTTCTATTTCTCTCTCTCTGTATCTATGTCTCTCTCTCTGTATCTATGTCTCTCTCTCTGTTTCTATGTCTCTCTCTCTGTTTCTATGTCTCTCTCTCTGTTTCTATGTCTCTCTCTCTGTTTCTATGTCTCTCTCTCTGTTTCTATGTCTCTCTCTCTGTTTCTATGTCTCTCTCTGTTTCTATGTCTCTCTCTCCGTTTCTATGTCTCTCTCTCCGTTTCTATGTCTCTCTCTCCGTTTCTATGTCTCTCTCTCCGTTTCTATGTCTCTCTCTCCGTTTCTATGTCTCTCTCTCTCCGTTTCTATGTCTCTCTCTCTCCGTTTCTATGTCTCTCTCTCTCCGTTTCTATGTCTCTCTCTCTCCGTTTCTATGTCTCTCTCTCTCCGTTTCTATGTCTCTCTCTCTCCGTTTCTATGTCTCTCTCTCTCCGTTTCTATGTCTCTCTCTCCGTTTCTATGTCTCTCTCTCCGTTTCTATGTCTCTCTCTCCGTTTCTATGTCTCTCTCTCTCCGTTTCTATGTCTCTCTCTCTCCGTTTCTATGTCTCTCTCTCTCCGTTTCTATGTCTCTCTCTCTCCGTTTCTATGTCTCTCTCTCTCCGTTTCTATGTCTCTCTCTCTCCGTTTCTATGTCTCTCTCTCTCCGTTTCTATGTCTCTCTCTCTCCGTTTCTATGTCTCTCTCTCTCCGTTTCTATGTCTCTCGCTCTCCGTTTCTATGTCTCTCGCTCTCCGTTTCTATGTCTCTCTCTCCGTTTCTATGTCTCTCTCTCTCCGTTTCTATGTCTCTCTCTCTCCGTTTCTATGTCTCTCTCTCTCCGTTTCTATGTCTCTCTCTCTCCGTTTCTATGTCTCTCTCTCTCCGTTTCTATGTCTCTCTCTCTCCGTTTCTATGTCTCTCTCTCTCCGTTTCTATGTCTCTCTCTCTCCGTTTCTATGTCTCTCTCTCTCTCCGTTTCTCTGTCTCTCTCTCTCTCCGTTTCTCTGTCTCTCTCTCTCTCCGTTTCTCTGTCTCTCTCTCTCTCCGTTTCTCTGTCTCTCTCTCTCTCCGTTTCTCTGTCTCTCTCTATCCGTTTCTATGTCTCTCTCTCTTTCTATGTCTCTCTCTCTTTCTATGTCTCTCTCTCTTTCTATGTCTCTCTCTCTTTCTATCTCTATCTCTCTTTCTATCTCTATCTCTCTTTCTATGTCTCTCTCTCTTTCTATCTCTATCTCTCTTTCTATCTCTATCTCTCTTTCTAACTCTATCTCTCTTTCTAACTCTATCTCTATCTCTCTTTCTAACTCTATCTCTATCTCTCTTTCTAACTCTATCTCTATCTCTCTTTCTAACTCTATCTCTATCTCTCTTTCTAACTCTATCTCTATCTCTCTTTCTAACTCTATCTCTATCTCTCTTTCTAACTCTATCTCTATCTCTCTTTCTAACTCTATCTCTATCTCTCTTTCTAACTCTATCTCTATCTCTCTTTCTAACTCTATCTCTATCTCTCTTTCTAACTCTATCTCTATCTCTCTTTCTAACTCTATCTCTATCTCTCTTTCTAACTCTATCTCTATCTCTCTTTCTAACTCTATCTCTATCTCTCTTTCTAACTCTATCTCTATCTCTCTTTCTAACTCTATCTCTTTCTAACTCTATCTCTTTCTAACTCTATCTCTATCTATCTCTATCTCTATCTATCTCCATCTCTATCTCTATCTCTCTCTATATCTCTCTATCTCTATCTCTCTCTATCTCTCTCTATCCCTCCCTATCTCTCTCTATCTCTCCCTATCTCTCTCTATC
Organism: Euprymna scolopes; assembly: GCF_053919585.1. Taxonomy (NCBI): domain Eukaryota; kingdom Metazoa; phylum Mollusca; class Cephalopoda; order Sepiida; family Sepiolidae; genus Euprymna; species Euprymna scolopes. Next base: position 100,775,834 of record NC_136501.1, on the reverse strand, counting down.
TCTCTATCTATCTCTCTCTGTTTTTATCTCCATCTCTATCTCTTTCTCTCTATATATCTCTCTATCTCTATCTATCTACATCTCTATATATCCATCTATCCATCTCTCTCTCTATTTATCTCCCTATACATATACACATTTGGGGGTGCTATGTGCTAGAGGAAAGTTTACTGTCGAAAGATGTCAAGGCTAATACAAGAGTGCTCTATATAAAAGTAGAGAAAGGTATACTTTCAGTTGATTTTTTTTTTACATGAGCAGTAATGTTTTACTACATTCGTGAGCATGTTTCAATACTCTAGTATTGAGTACCTAGAGACCTGTTTAGGTGACTATCATATTATCGAAAACGAAATCAGTAATGAAATCTCGAAAGCCATTTGAGGGTAAAAAAAATGTATTTAGAAAAAAAGGAAACTGGGGGTGAGGTTCAGCTGTGCGTCAAACACGGTTGAGCCGGTGTTTATTTATTTATTTTTTCGATGTCGGGGCTTGGAATGAGATAGGTAGGGTTGGGGTGAGGAGTCAAGTGTGAGGCATTTTAGAGATAGCTGAAGAACGGCCATTGATATCATCTGCGCACGTGTCTGCTGTGTTTGCTCGCTGCCCGTTGTAAAGCTGGATTAAGTAGTTTATTTCAGGTACCTTACACGCTGGTGTGACTTTTTATTTTTTTATAAGTATTTCGGTATCTTAGACGGTGGTGTGACTTTTTTTATTTTTATAAGTATTTCGGTATCCTTTTCCGAAAAGGTTAAGATTTATAGTGAATGGGTTGAGATGAAATTGTTTTGTGTGTGAGTGAATGGAATGTATTTGGTGCGTGGTTTTTACCAAAATAGTGCCATTTGGGATTTACTGAATACTACATTTTAAAAGGTTAAAGCGGTCACGAATTTTTCTGTGAGATGTTAAATGTGGGTAGAGTTGGAAGAGTAGTCATTAGGGATTTATGAAAGAGTAATTAGCAAGTGCGAAATGAGGTTAATTCGCAATGCCTACATTTTTTTTGTTTCCTGTTTTTATTTAAGAGTATCCTTAATGTTCGTGGTCCTTGATATGATCTAAAACTATATCCGATGGTGAATCCCAACCTTGCGGGCCTTGGGGAGTGTGGGGCCATCCTTTACTTGTATTGCTCCCAGGTCTATTCTGACCCGGAGTGGTAGTACCTGTTAGGGTCCCAACTATTGGTTAAATAGAATCTGACTTAAAAAAAAAATATACTCCATTTAAAATCGTTCCTCAAATAACTAGATTCGGCATTAAATAACATGAAAAAGGTTGATATGACGTAAAACAAAAACAACCAGCCTTAATTAACGCAAGCTGAATTTAGTATTTGGCAATTTCTTGTATATTTTTCTAGTTTTATATTTTCTAATTTTTCTCGTTCAACAATAGATGTTAAGTTTTTTCTTGTTTGATAATGCTCATATAGAGATGATGTGTTATCCCTATAATTAAGGTTTAGAAAGAAGATGTTATGGCCTGTATATACGTTTAAATTTGTTACGTGTTTAGCTAATATAGAATTATCATGTAGTGTTGCCCTCTTTAAGTCTAATACAAGCCAGATAAATTACAGGAGGCGTCAGGCAGTTTTGTTTAATGGGAGCATTTGCATTTATCGATACAACTGCGTGTTTTTATTTATTCTATTCTAGGTTGTGGTCTGTGTCATTGTATAAAATTTTTTTTTTTTTTTTTAATTTATTTTGTCTAAGGTATGTCCGCAACTATAGCATAATTTAATAGTATTGTTGTTACATATTTTGTTGAGGGTTTTGTTTGGGTTTAAATAAAACATAATTAGATTTATGAATTTTTTCCCGAGGTTAGTTTAAACATTTTGATTTAAAGTGTGGTGGGTGTAAACCAAATGATCTTCTTTTACGGGTTTTTGTAGATGTAGGTGTTTTACTTTAAAGCTCTATCTATTATAACTTATTTTCTTGATATTCACTGTTTACATGAACTTTGTTGTCCAAATCTTTATATTTATCGAATATTTCTGAGTAGTGTTGAACTTATCCTTCTACTAACGAAATTGAGGATATGTTTACAGCTAGCTTTACGATGATTCGGGAGAGGGTGGCCATATAAATGATTACTATTTTTATTCTTATAAGATTCATAACTTCTTCGGTTGAGGTTCAGTGTAACATCTAGGAAGTGGACTGTTTTAATGCATGTAGTAATTTCAATTTTAAGGATAATATTCCCGATTTTTTTTCCGATCATATTTAGGACCGTCGACATTTTGTTTTTTTTTCAAGAAGGCAAGCATATCTATATAGGCTGATCGTGTAAACTTCTATGCCTTTAGTAAGATTGTATAGGGTATATAGTCCAACCGAGTTTGCAGAGTCCAGATCTGCATGGGAATCTCAAAAGGTTCCGCTTGATTCTTTACACATTTCTAATGTCTTCTAATTAAGATCGTGTTTCCCGAAAGGAACATTCCATTGCCTCGTTGAACAGTTGTTTTCTAATCAATTCGTAGTAATTTGTAATATCGAATTGTATAAAAGAATATCTACCCTTGTTATTTTATCGTCGTGAACCAACTCATCGCCTCAGCAGTATTCATCTTTTGGTTTCGATTATATCTGATTTGGTCTTAAGGTTATTTTTTTCAAGATTTTTTAAAACTATTTTTCCGATTTCTCCTGTTGTAGAGTTGATCAGGCTTGTCATTGTATTGTTGAAATCTTGTTTGTTGTCCTTTAGGGTTGGTTGGTTGGTTGGCTGTTGTTGTTTTACGGCATATCAACCCTTTTCGTGTTATTTAATGCTGAATCCAAAGATTTTGAAGAAAAATTTTTAATAGAATATATTTGTTGTTTTCAAGTCGGTTTCTATTTAACCCATAGTTAGAATCCTAACAAGTACTACCACTCTGGGTCAGAGTGGACTTGGGAGCAATGGTAAATAAATGGTGGATCCGCACTCCCCAAAGCAAACAAGCTGAGGACTCACCATTGGATATAGTTCAAGGTAATATCCAGGACCACCATTGAAGTGCTTTTACCCACTTCAGGGGGGCAGTCGGTGTATTCTAATGCCCCACCGACAGGGCCGGTCCTTTAGGGGGAGGTATGCTTGCTTCGTTGCTAGTTTATTGCCTCTATTGCTAATTTTAAGATTATCAGTAATGGATTCTCTGTCAGAATTAATGTTTCCTTCTTAGTGGAAATTTGCTTTTTACAATAGCTTGTAATATTTTGTTGTAATAACTTACGGTATTCTGGTGTGCTTACCTTATACAATTTGTTAGTTTTATCAGCTTTAGAAGAATTGTTGTGTTTTGTAATTTTTTCCATTAATTTATCTAATCTCTTTTTGAAGATATTTTTTCGTTCCGGGAACGTAAGATCGCTAACCACAATTGCGAGATTCACTGTGAACTAATCCAATTATTCCATAGGGAGTGCTGAATCTTGTCTTTTAAACCGTAGTGATTCTGAATTACTGAATTGTTTAGGACAAAAATTCGCCATCCTTCAGAGTAGATGCTCTATTTCAATTCTGATGATGAGCTGGTAATTTCTATTTGTTTGCGGTTGGAATGTTTTAAGCGAGGTGTTAAGCAATGTCATGATCAATTTTATGGGATGAAAATCCCGCGTTATGAAACGGTTATGAAACGATTATCAGCTTAGAAACTTCAGGTTAGTATTCTCCAGAGGTAATGTAACCGGTTAAATACAACAAGATTAATACAGGAACACTCAATACCGAAGTCGCGCAAGGTATAATTTTAGTTTGTTTTACATAAGAA
>NC_136501.1:100737050-100767050 GCF_053919585.1 Euprymna scolopes | reverse complement strand
TGCGAGTATATGTTGGTGTATTTAGATTAATAAAAACGGTAACATATTGCGAGCCAATCACTAATGTAAAAAATAGAGTATTTCTGATTATATGACATTAAACAATATGAATTAGGTATAATTTAATAAGTAATCTACTAATTTGCATTATTGAAATCGTATGTAAACATGTCAGAAGTCGATGTATAAGCATTATTTTTCGCTTACAAATTCAAACAATTAAGTTTTAACCCTAATCTTTTTTTTTTATTGTTGCGAGATTCATTGCTTAATAAATAAAATAAAACGTCTATGACCAAAGACCGCAATGTGTTTTTTTTTTCTCTGTTCTAAACCTGCAATTCAAGCAGGACTTTTATGAAAAAAAGTTTTTGTTTTTTTTAATTGATGTTATCTGTGCGTCGAAGGTCACTCAAGCATAAATGTCAATGGATATAAGGTGGCGGTGTAATAATCGGTAATTGTGTAAATTGAGTATAATTCTATTATCCATAGCGTCTGCCCAACGGAACTTGTTTACATTGGAGTTGAAGGGTACTAAATATATTTAATCGGAAATCAGGACAGAGATACCATCTTTAACAGGCGGACAGTTCTCAGAAAGAAACTTTGTTCATGGAATCTGCATTACGTTTTAGGCACAGGTCGAGAATGGAGAAACTATTTAGTTTTAACGTATTGACTGTTTTTGAGAAAGTTTGGCAAAAGGGAGGAGGTAATAAGGTTGAGTTCAGTCGAGTATTTGCTATAAAAAGAAACCTACCGTAAATATATATGTGTCAGATCATGTTCTTCGAGTAATAGCTGCTTAGAACTTGTTTACATTGGATTTGAAGGCTACTAAATATATTTAACTGGGAATTAAGCCAGCAGAACAGTGTTCCACAAACGGTCAGTTCTGGGAAAGAAGATTTATTCATGGATTATGAGTTCATATTTAGAGTGGTGAAACTTAGTGATTGTAGCTAGTGAAGTTTTTGTCAAAGTGTTGCAAAGGGTAAACATTGATTGGAGTTCAGTCGAGCATTAACCATGATAAAAACAAATCAGTGATCTTGATGTCAACCATAAAGATCATGCTCTTTGAATAATAGCTGCTAAGTGTTTAAAAATTTCAAAAATTGAAATTTAACCGGTGAAACCCAAAATAGGACACTTCATCGCGCACAAATAATCATTTACAGTTTTTAAAATGTAATTTGTCTCAGTTTTTTATACATAAAGACATAATACAGTAAGAAATATGGAGAGCTATGTAGTTGTGTTTATATTCTATATGATGTCATACGCAAGTTTTATTTTACCTTTGGGAATCACTTCTATATTTTGCGTATATTATATTAATAAATAGATGAGTGCCCCCAACTAAACGAGGGGGTAGACTTGTAAATTCACCGTTGTTAGTTCCCCTGTCGGGACTTTTCTCAATAACTATGCCTTGGAGCTTTTTTGTTATTTATTCAATTTTGCTCAAATATTTAACATATGAGTGAAAAAAAAAGTAATAGAATGGATTTTCTGAGAAAAAAACCCGGTCACCCCCCACCCCAGGAGTATTTATCGGTTTAAAATGGCATAAATTGACGCTTTTTGTGCATATTAAACAAAGGTGATGCCCTGTTTTTTTTTTTTTTTTTTTATAAATCTTTCTGATAAGTTTTAACTGATTTCTATGTAAATTTGTCTACACTTTGCGATATTCCTTGAATGTGCCCCAGGTACATATTTAGGGCTAATAAAACAATCCATTTTTGGAACTATTTTACCCTATGCGTCCAACAATTTGGTGTGTGTCTAGTTGGCAGTTTCGCATGGTGCTGAACTCAAATTTAAATATGTTAAGGCGTTAGTGACTAAATCAGGGAAGGGGCAAATGATAAACTAAGTCATTTCGTTTTTTGCATGGTGCAGAACTTTAATTTACATATTTTAAGGCTTTAAACTGCACCGTTTGTTCATTTTCACCAATATTTTTTGTCCCCTGCGGACTTTGGGGATAAATGGGGGGATGCTTATCTTAGTCATTTTTTTATGTCTCGTTCACTGTGCACCCGCGGGGGACAACACATGCTTCACTTGTTTATTCTGTAATAACAAATATAAAATATGCATGATTAAAAATAATAAGCGGTTTTCTTTTTCAAAATAGTATATCTAAAACGCCAGTATTATACATTGGCTACAATATAATAATTAATATAAATAGGCGTTATTATAATACTTTAAGCGTAGTGTTCTATTGAGTAACGAGGCGCGACTGCTAATATAAAGTTGTATTTTTTCTGAATCCTGTGAATTCGATAATCGATCTATATATAAAAAATTGCAGAGATATCTATCCAGCATTCTTCGTAAGTAAATGAGCGTATCTTTATACATTTATATTTACGCATATTTCTGAAACCAAATCAATGTCTTTGAGATATATATATATACATATATACATATATATATAAACATATATGTACACACACACACACATATATATATATATACATATATACATATATATAAACATATATGTACACATACATATATACATATATATAAACATATATGTACACACACACACACATATATATATATATATATATAAACATATATGTACACACACATATATATACATATATATATATATATATATATATATAAACATATATGTACACACACACATATATATATATACATATATACATATATGTTCACACACACACATATATATATATACATATATACATATATATAAACATATATGTACACACCCACATATATATACATATATATATAAACATATATGCACACACACACACACACACACACACATATATATATATATATATATATATATATATATTCTTTCCTATACCACTAACACCTGGACCGATCATGACTAAACCTGATACGTTTATGGGTCTATCACAAAAAAATAATGAATGAAGACTCATCAAACAAAGGTAGATCAATAAGAAGTGTATTAGGAAAAGTATATTTACAGTATGGTTGTCAAGTAAGAGGGTCTTGGGTGGAGAACATATCTACTCTCGGTTCGGCCTTCGGTGGCTTCTCGTTAACACACACTCAGACTAACTGAGTCTTGCTATTTATGTGTAATATTATCCACCTATGTAAACGAGTGGGCGCGACCACAACAGATATCTTATATGCTTTTACATGGTGGGATGTCGTTCTGTTTTTTAACATTCTAACTGTATCCTTTATCGAATCAAAACAATGAAAATAATATTCTGTTGTCATAGCCCATTGATAACAAATATCGTGTTAGTCATCCTAAATAAAATGTTCTTTACTTTTATATGATAAAGGATTTCACTGAAAATCTAAGAAAAAATGTAATGTAATTTTTACGCTTTGTTAAAGTTTTCCGATTTAACCATTACAAAATAATGATTTTATAAAATGCGACTATATCCTATTAGAATTTGTGCACTAACCACGTGACCCACATAACTAAGATTTTCGTTTTGGCGATCAAATTCTCCAATGTGAGAATATATATTAATATACGGATCAAGATAAATGGAATCTAAGAATATAAGAAAAATTAACCAGGCAGTTAAGTTACATAAATCAGTTAAGAGAAAACCATGAGATAATATTACCGAAAGAGTTGTCTTTGAAACGAAGTTGAGGAACCGATTTTCTGATCCGACATTTATTACGGAAATACGTCTAAAAATGACGCTTGTAAAACCAAAATCAATGCATCAGAATTATCATAGGAATAATTAGTTTTCCGGAGTATTTGATTACCGATATAAATTACAAACATCAAATTGAAAATCACGTTTTAAGTATTGTGCCTTCCCCTTCTTACCTTTATTGTATCTGGTCTACGTAGACAATGAAAACAATAGTTTATTTTCCTTGGCCTTCGGGCCAAGATCAAAGTGTAGTATCTGTTCCGGCAGATACTGCAAGCAAAGACCATATGTGGGGGCAACCCCACATATAAGACCTTGGTCAATGTAGGGGCAACCCTTCATACCAATTGTCACTATCCAGCTCCCCTACTCCCCGGGGAGTTGGTCCCCATTTCCCCTTCACTCCTCACATTAAAAATCGGCCTTGTGCCTAATTTGCTCGGTGGGGGAGCAAATAAATACCATCTGTTCCGGCAGATGCTGCACTTGAGATGGTTTGTACCAGTCAATGGAGGGGAAACCCTCTATACTGGGACAATTATTATTTTTGGTAACCAGAGTGACCCCTTTTAGGGGAGCTGGTTTTTACCTCACATTAAAAACGGCCTTGTGCCTAATTTGCTCAGTGGGGGAGCAAATAAATACCATCTGTTCCGGCAGATGCTGCACTTAAGATAATTTGTACTAGTCAATGGAGGTGAAACCCTTTATACTGGGACAATTATTATTTTTGGTAACCAGAGTGCCCCCTTTTTGCCTACTTTTAGGGGAGCTGGTTTTTACCTCACATTAAAAACGGCCTTGTGCCTAATTTGCTCAGTGGGGGAGCAAATAAATTCCATCTGTTCCGGCAGATGCTGGAAGCTATGACTAGCAAAGACCAGATGTGGGGGCAACCCCACATGCCTGACCTTTAACCAGCTCCCATTTCCCACCTCTCGGGAGCTGGTCCCCTTTTTCCCTTCCCCCTCCCTTCACTCCTCACATTAAAAATTGGCCTTGTGCCTAATTTGCTCAGTGGGGGAGCAAATAAATACCATCTGTTCCGGCAGATACTGCAAGCTATGACTAGCAAAGACCAGCTATGACTAGCAAAGACCAGATGTGGGGGCAACCCCACATGCCTGACCTTTAACCAGCTCCCATTTCCCACCTCTCGGGAGCTGGTCCCCTTTTCCCTTCCCCCTCCCTTCACTCCTCACATTAAAAATTGGCCTTGTGCCTAATTTGCTCGGTGGGGGAGCAAATAAATACCATCTGTTCCGGCAGATACTGCAAGCAAAGACCAGATGTGGGGGCAACCCTACATATAAGACCTTGGTCAATGTAGGGGCAACCCTTCATACAAATTGTCACTATCCAGCTCCCCTACTCCCCGGGGAGTTGATCCCCATTTCCCTTTCACTCCTCACAGTAAAAATCGGCCTTGTGCCTAATTTGCTCGGTGGGGGAGCAAATAAATACCATCTGTTCCGGCAGATACTGCAAGCAAAGACCATATGTGGGGGAAACTCCACATATAAGACCTTGGCCAATGTAGGGGCAACCCTTCATACCAATTGTCACTATCCAGCTCCCCTACTCCCCGGGAAGTTGGTCCCCATTTCCCCTTAACTCCTTACATTAAAAATCGGCCTTGTGCCTAATTTGCTCGGTGGGGGAGCAAATAAATACCATTTGTTCCGGCAGATACTGCAAGCTATGACTAGCTATGACTAGCAAAGACCAGATGTGGGGGCAACCCCACATGCCTGACCTTTAACCAGCTCCCATTTCCCACCTCTCGGGAGCTGGCCCCCTTTTCCCTTCCCCCTCCCTTCACTCCTCACATTAAAAATTGGCCTTGTGCCTAATTTGCTCGGTGGGGGAGCAAATAAATACCATATATCTTCAGACGCTGCACTTCAATTTATTGTTCTCTCTCAGTGGAAGAGAAATCCTTCACGACTGAGACATTTTTTATTTTTGTTCCTTTTCTCCACGTTAAAAAACGACCCTTGTGTCTAACTCTGTCCCGTGGGGAGGCATTGTAAATAGGGACAATGAAACTATTTATGAACACAATTATTTTGTAATATACGGCAAAACACTATGAGAAAGATAGATTGACCACCTTGTCGGTCAAATGATTTTAAATATAGTATCTGCGCAGTATAATGTGTTATTACAATATCATTGGCAAATTCTTAATGTTAGACATCTAATCAGTTTTGAAAATGTACGAAGCCTTTTAAATAATTTTCTTAGACATTTTTGTACAGGCATTTAAAATTATTGTAGACTATTGAATGTTCAGTACGTTAGTGGGATACGTCCTATTAAAGTCCGCATGTCACCTCTGTGGAATTTTACAAAGGCAATTTGGACGTGAGGACATTTTAGAATAACGATATGCAATAGAATTGTTTTGAACTTGTAAATACTGGCAGAGAAACGTATAAACTACTTCAGACTGCTTTGGATTATCTTGCATTAAACGAGTGTATGTTGAGTGGCTTAAGAGATTCAAGGACCGCATATAATCTGTGAGAGATTGAGATGTGTTGGAGTAGTAAGAATGTCGGAACACCAGAGTTTATAGGCTAAATAACAAAAATCATTAATAAAGACCGCTGTGTATCTATAAAGGCATTAAGTGAATAGTTTGCTGTTAGTGTTTAACTGTACACTGAGAATTGGAGATGGGGATGATTTGCGCGAATGTTGCCCCATGGGTGCTCAAAAAATATATGCTCGTTTACCAAGATGAGCATCAAGACAGATCGCCATCGTCCCTTTGTGCACATCTGTCTCTCTGAGATATTTCCTTTTCCCTAAGCTCAAGGAAAACCGTAGCATCTTTCTTATAGAATAACTGATAAAGTAAAAGAGACTGTTACGAGGGAGGTTGACACGCATGTACAAGAGGGATTTCATAGGAACTTTCTACTTCAGAAGAAATATATATATAGTGGAACGGTAAATGTGTCGTCTCTTAATAAAACAATACTACAGCTTTATTTTAAAACGTTGATTGAAAATATCAATTTGGGCAACTTGATTATGTGCTAGACCTAATATTTCTTCAATACATCCACTTTCAGGCTTAATTACCGACTAGATATGGATCCGGAACTGTGTATATGCCCTTTTCACATGTGCCGGCAGGAGCTCTCGGATGGCGGCAATAAGGTTAGTTTAGGTGTTGTGGAGCTCATGTATATGATGTTCTCGACCGACGTATAATCAAACAATGTAGTCCAGTGTAGTCATGGAAGGAGTGGGCGAGTGGTAGAAGGGTATAAATCGTTGCAGTCCTTCTTAAACCAAGCCTGAGACTCTTTGGACTCCAATGTGAGAATATATATTAATATACGGAACAAGATAAATGGAATCTAAGAATATAAGAAAAATTAACCAGGCAGTTAAGTTACATAAATCAGTTAAGAGAAAACCATGAGATAATATTACCGAAAGAGTTGTCTTTGAAACGAAGTTGAGGAACCGATTTTCTTATTCGACATTTATTACGGAAATACGTCTAAAAATGACGCTTGTAAAACCAAAATCAATGCATCAGAATAGTTATAGGAATAATTATTTTTCCGGAGTATTTGATTACCGATGATAATTACAAAACATAAAACTGAAAATCACGTTTTAAGTATTGTGCCTTTTTTCTTTCTCAGACTCTTTGGACTTGCGGGCCGGCGCCGAATATTGTTGCCACACCCAGAGTTTGTCAGAGGCCATCTGACTACACCAAGGACTTATTACACTATCCATCACATCCAGATAGACTTTTGTGCTTACTTAAAAACCTACTTAGAAAATGTGAAATGCCATGATTGAGCCTTTATTTGAAACTACACAAAAGACAATAACACTACCCAGAAACTTCGTTGGGATATAGCCTCATTCGTTAAACCCTCCGGATTATCATATTCAGTGTGCTGGTAATCGTTCTTTTTTTACATAGGCATCACCACATTATCAAGGCCAAGAGGCCACTCAAGGATAAGGGTTAAAGAATGTACAGTAGAAATTGGACAATATAGTAATCATTAGTAATGAAAATTTGGTAAATTTGATAACTTATATGGAACGGCTCATCAAGTACTTATTTACGTTAGACTTGAAGACAACCATATTATAGTCAGCCGGAAAGCAGGAAAACGGAAGACAATTCCACAGGCGTGCAGTTCTAAGAAAGAAGCTTTGCTCATGGAATCTACGTTTAGGTTTTGGCACAGATAAAGAGTGACGAGAATTATTGATCGTGTTTACAGCTAGACGAGTGTTTCTTGTGAAAGATTGGCTAGGGGGGACCATAGATTGAAGCTCAGTCGAACACTTTCCATGAAAATAACGATACATCAGAGACAAACTCGCAACATCTCTTCTGTGAGATAGAGGTTGCAAGGAAGGGAAAAGGACATAGCCTACGAGGCTACGAAGTCTATTTTGAACTCTATCAAGGCAGGACAAGTCTTTTCTAGCAGCTCCTGCCCAGATGTGGCAACAGTATTCCATCCTTGGACGTACCTTTTGTCATAAATTGGATCGACAGATTGAATGCCTTGTACAGCGGTGCATCTCTGTTCAGGCTCGGTGACTATTGTAGCTTCCAGACATGATAGAAATCCCCTATCAATGTTTGGTATTTGTACACAACTGGCATACTGGATGTAAGGGTTTGCAACAAAAAACGAAAACCGGTTTGTCGTAGATTGTTTTAGCGTCACAACTACTGGGTTCACTGAAAATTGTAATGACCACGTAGAAAAATAAAATCTGGAAATGAAAACATATCTTGTTTTAATAGTACCACAAGTGTCCTGGGAGTTTTACAATATTTTCAGTTACTTAAAATGGAGAATGTACTTAGGAACAATACTCGTCTTATTTATTGCTTATTTATGTAAAACAAGTATGAAAATACGAATTTTTATGGTTTCAGGACAAGCTTCAGATAGGCAAATTAGAAAAAAAAATTACTATGCTTTGGAGTGTTTAAGTAATAAATCTCGCCACGTGGTATTTCGACACGCCGGCGAATAAGGCAGACGAATTTGCCCTACACAAAGACAACAAATAATTATGAATGACAGAATTCTCTGATTAAAAAAAAAAACTGTGCAGTTTAGAAAAATATGTTTACTTTTAGGGTTCGTGCTCGAATAGAATATATTATTGTAAAATGTGACACAAGCAGGAAGACTCTGCTGTGATATGCGAATTTTATTGTTTTTTTATATACAATAAGCTCATCCTCAGCTTTAGAAACTAGACCTTTTTAAATGTAAAACAATTAAATTAATAAAGTGACCATTTGTTCTGATAGTACCATTTGAATTACTATCATATTGATTATGATACCTATTTTTTATTGTAATTTAAGTGTTTTAACATAGCGTTTTCAATGTATTCAAAATGTTGCTTAAAAGTGTTTATAGTTAATTATTACTCTGGTTAAACATCTTACACTCAGCAGATTAATAGATCTTTCTTTATATTCCTTGTTTTACTAATTTTAAGAAATTATGAGGAAACGATTATTTCCAGACGTTGTCTTTTGTGTCTATTTTAAATTTTATATCGAGAGTCCCTATGCACGTAATTGGATCTTCAGCACAGTTTTTGTCTTCCATGGTCCTGGATATGACCGTAAATTATATCCGATGGTGAGGTCGTGTAGTATTGATTCATGTACAAAAGAATATAATTAATTCAATTATGCTGTCTCTTTTCCTTTCGGGAGTAAATTTTTGTTGTGAAAAGAAGGCTACATTATGTTGAATAACATTCTTAAAAAATGATCTATGCTATGCTTATGTTATGGGGATTTATATTTTTCACATGAATTAATGACATGGCTTCAAATCAAAACAAACTAAATTTAAACGTGATTCTGTAAATCAAAATATATTTTCCGCATTTTAAGATTCTATTTATAGATCAATCACTCGACTATTGCTATGATGAAAGAGGCTTAAAGCATCTCTCAAATGAGCAAACTATGCAATATGATCATGTGCTTAGATTGCATGTCAGTTAATAAATTCTATCGAAGAAAAATGGCTTTGGATCCAGAATTTTATTCTTGGTTATCTTTGATAATATTTGCACTTTTTACCAAGTTAGCACAAAAGTAATTGCGCACACGTCCTACTGACCATTTAAAAAAGTGTATTCGATAAATACCTTTCTTGATACGGGTATTAGACGGGTGCAGCAACATGGCATGATGCACATTTAGTTTTCGTTGTTGGGAAATCCATAAAGATTCAGACGCGTGAAATTTTGGTGGTTTCCATTCTGCGAGGATTATGCGTATTTAATAACCGACGGGATTCTCATGCATATTGACGTCGCTGCGTTTGAAAGAATATTCTGGACCTATATGTTAGAAAACCTCGGTTATATCCTGGGATCTATAGAACAGAATCTTAGGATCGTGTCTACATTATCACGCTCTTAGTTTTCTAGTGTAATCCTGTCTTTGTCTGTCAAATAAACTCATGCCATAGTATTGACGTTATCTTGTCTTTTTTTCCTTGTATAACTCACCGTAATCGGGACCGAATGAATCCTTTCTTGTACGTATTACACGGGCGCCCTTTTTTTTAACCTACCTATGTCCACGTAAACCAGGGCGCCCTTTTTTAAACCTACCTATGTCCACGTAAACCTGGTATGATATAGCTATATCAATCTTCAGCGACCCCCCGCAGTATCAATGACCTAGTTAAGTGTTGTCGAAGAATGAAGGCATTCTAGCTGAAGTATTGTCGTTTATTACCCCTGACTTATCCACAACCTTAAACTAATTGATAATCACTTAATGTAAGAGGCAAGTACTCCATTCGAATGGGATTCACGTGTACAAAGTGCCATGCTAAGAATGTGAATCAAGTCTAAGCCTATGATTATTAAATGAACATCATTACTCTTGATTACTATTTATCTATCGTGTCTAAGTTTTGCAGTGAATGATAATACTTTGTCTGAGCCTCTCTACGAATGTCGAGTTTAAATCATTTTAGAATAACACAATTGCATATTTCTAGGTTCCATGTGGAATAACCTTTTTATCTTATCGAGTAGTTTCTCAATCGCAAGCATTTTTTAAATTCATTTTATTTAAAGCAGAAACTAATTTATATCCTGCTTTGTACTCAATAGTGTTCACTTGGCATTGTATTCTTATTTTGTCTAGAATACAATAAATTTCTCCGACCGCTGGTTGGTCCTGAATATGACCTTAAACTATATCCGATGGTGAGGCCTCAGTTTTCGGGATTCGGGGAGTGTAGAGCCACCCTTTAGTTAGCATTGTTCTCAAATCCATTCTGACCCGGAATGATAGTACCTCTTAGGGTTCCAACTATTGGTTAAATAGAAACCAACTTAGTTGCGATATATCCAGACAGTTGGCGAGATGGTCCAGGGGTAAGGGTTTAGGCTCATTACCGTTGGGTCCTGATTTTGAATCTCGCTAGATACAGCCACTCTGATGAGTCATAGATGACGAAACACGTGTCAGTGGATGATTACATTTTAAACTAATATATATATATACCGCTCCCCATGTGGGGGTACCAACTTGGTTAAAAAGGAAACATTATTCCCAATTCGCATTTAGGTAAATATGCACTTTCGAAAGTAATTGAATTAATTCAAAACATATCGTTAAAACCAAAACAAAACAACATCTACGTAAATCGCGATATATCCAGACAGTTGCCGAGATGGTCCAGGGGTAGGTGTTTAGGCTCATTAACATCGCTAAATACAACCACCCTGATGAGTCGTAGACGACGAATCCCGTGGCAGTGGATAATTACATTTTAAAAATAATTATATATATATATATATATATATATATATATATATATATATATATATATTTCTATTATTTTTATTCAAAATAACTGGATTCATACCTGTTAGGGTTCCGAACTTTAATACGCCTTTATTCTTCTTCGTGTTTCTGTTGTTCTTATTTGAATGCATAGAATTTAAATAGAAACGGATTTGAAAAAAAAAATTCTATTAAAATGGAAATATATATATATATATATATATATATATATATATATATATATATATACTCTTCTATTATAAAATTTTTCCTTCAAAATAACTGGATTCGTACGTGTTAGGGTCCCAACTATGGGTTAAATAGAAACCGACTTGAAAAAAAATATTCTATTATTTTTTCCCCCAAATAATTGCATTCGGCATTAAATAACCTGAAAAGGGTTGATATGCCGTAAAACAAAAACAACAAAACCACCAACCGACCGCGAGTGAATAAATATCGTAATCGTGTATAACATACATTTAGTTGCTATGGTGTAGCCTGGTTGGGTAACAGTATATTTAAATGTAACCGTCAATTAAAGAACTCCTTTTAACTTATCGATATTTCTAATGGGTAACCACAAAACAGCAGCGCACGCAGTCAAACATGCAATTCTTTGTCAGTTCTATGTTCGCTTAGTCCAAACCTAATGTGCCGATCCACTTCTGTAGTCTGATATTTTATAAAAGTCTGAGTCGAGCTTTATCAAGTTTAAGAAAAAAAGTAATATCAAATACCGATTGCGTTGACATGTTGAAACAAGTTTATCATAGGAAACCGCAGTTGTGTATTACTATTTTTTTGTATTAATTATTGAGGATTTACATAATCTTTATATGACAAAACATATAACGCAAACAAATATAGATAGACGAACGTCATTGCGATGTTAGCTCTCATTGTGAATTTTAAAAAAAATGTTGATGATAACGTTGATCAGATAAGCTCTCCCGTGAAGAAATCTTACATGGATATAAAACTCTGTTGCTCGCTACTCCTCAATTTCATTGCACAGCGACGAAATATATCTGTATGGAGCACTATCTATAGTAGATTGCTTGTTTTCACTGAAATATAAAACTCTATCTCACATTGATATATTACTAAGTTTGATCACAATTTTGGAACTATGGATCAATCTCCAAATCGTTACCTGCTAAGACCTGCAAGTACATAAAATCTTTATAATAATAACGACCGCTGCATTCAATGCAACAAAATACTGTCGTTGTCGCGTAGTACTATATGTGCAATAAGTGTATTGTGATGATTTAATTTACAGAATAACGTTTATTCTTAAACAGATATCACGGGTTGTGAAATTCATTTATGCACTCAGATATCAGCTAGAACTAGTAGGTTAACAGATGGAACCTATTGCAGTATCACATCGCGAAAAAAGTGAATGAGTTATAGTGGTAAAGCGTTTAGTTATACGTTTCACATGATCAAATGTGACAAAGAATAAGGAATGCTTAAAACAAGGTCGCTGGAAAGATTGT
Source organism: Euprymna scolopes (assembly GCF_053919585.1). Classification (NCBI taxonomy): domain Eukaryota; kingdom Metazoa; phylum Mollusca; class Cephalopoda; order Sepiida; family Sepiolidae; genus Euprymna; species Euprymna scolopes. The sequence continues at coordinate 100,754,040 of NC_136501.1, read as the reverse complement.
GGGATCCTTCTATCGCTCCAGAAGATATCTCACTATTGATGTAATTCTCTATCTATATAAAAGCCAAGTACGCCCAAGGATGGAATACTGTTGCCATATCTGGGCAGGAGCTGCTAAAAACAGCCTATCATGCCTTGACAGAGTACAAAATAGACTTCGTGGCTTAGTGGGGGTTCCCTTTTCTCTACCCTGCAACATCTTTCCCACAGAAGAGACGTTGCGAGCCTATCTTTGTTTAATCGTTATTTCCACGGCAGGTGCCCGTCTGAACTCCAAACTCTGGTCCCCCTCGCCAATCTTTCATGAAAAAGACCCGTCTAGCTGAATCCACTTTGAAAAATTTCCCCCACTCTATATATGTGCCTAAATCAAAACGCGGATTCCATGAACAAAGCTTATTTCTTAAAACTGTACGCCTGTGGAACTCTGTTCCGTCTGCCTGCTTCCCACCGGACTACAACTTGGATGTCTTCAAGTCCAATGTTAACAAATTCCTAATGAACCGCCCCCTTTAGTAAACACTTCATCAAATCTCCACACTAACGTAATGTACTTGCAATAACCCATATCCCTGAGTGGCTTCCGGGCCTTGATAATTGATGATCACTGTAAAAAAAAAAAATGAAGTTGGCCCCGCCAGAGCTCTCCATTCTCGCGGTTTGCAGAGGAAAAAAAATGAACATTGCATACTGACTTCCACCTCCCCAAATTGGGATTATATTTCTAATTGTGGTGCAAAATATAATTAATGCTAGGTCTACAATTCATTATGAAAGACGTTCAGGATTATCCGTCCAGGAGGATATGATTGAACATTAAACTGATTTATATATGGTTACTGTTCAGTGTAAGATGCCACTTTAGTCACGCACTCACTCTGTATATAGATCGATTTTTGAAAAATTATGTCTGTTATTAGTGCCTACTGAAACATAAGATGCAAACTAGTTTTTCATCTCAACTTAATTTAATATAATTTAAACCTATATTTAAATTAAATGGATAATACATAGGGCTATGGCAACAAATTATTCTTTTCCTTGTTTTGATTTTCAGATATATATCAATTGATATCTTATTTTTTTGTATGTAGAATGATGTGATTCTCAATTGATTGTCTGTGTCGGATATATACTCGAGAGTCAAAACAATGAAAATGAATATGATGTTTCCCAAAGCCCTTATAATAACCTTTTTTTGCATATGTATTACATGTTTTATAGCTAAGTAGCATCACGTTTTTCACTTTTCTTCCTTAACGGGCATGTCTGATTTTATATTCGCTTATTTTTTATGTTCGCCCATCCTTACTCTTCCTCCACCCAGTTCTTTTGATTTCTATATACCCCTCTCCTTCTCCTCTGTGTGTCACTTACCCGCTCACCTTTTCATTTAAGTATATGCTTGTAAGCCGATTCCCCTGCACTAGAATACACCTTTTTTTCTTCGTTTTTCTTTCTTTTTTGTTTTATTCTGTCCTTATTTTGAATGGCTGGAGTTTATGGCATAACATGCCCACCCCTTGATTTTAAATTTCTAACGTGTTTATTTTAAGTACGTACATTTTCTTTTTTTACTTCAATCGAGGACGGGTGTATTCTGTGGACAACAACAATATTTTAACCATTCTATCTATCTATATATATATATATATATATATATATATATATATATATGCATTTGTTGTGACAATTAATTGAAATGATGAATCAGAATAATCGATTGTGGAAGTATTGGAAACGAAACAAATTGAGGCTTAATTTCCGATGCACAAAACGATTCTCTATTTTTTTTTATTTGATTTTGTTTAAAGCAAAATCTTCCATTGCAATAAATAGCAAAAAAAAATATTTATTGATTTTAAACTATCAATAAAACTAAAATCTACAGAACATCTTCCACAAGAGTATTTTACGTTTAGGAAAATATCTGCATATTTAACAAGTGTTTTTTAATTATTATTTTTTTTTAACAGAAATCGGGGAAAATAGCTACTCTATAGTAAAATATTTAGAGATTTATAAAGAATCGAAATCTGCACGGAATCCGTAATTGCCTCGGTACCTGGAAAAATATTGGGATCGTCCCATCACTAATATATATATATATATACATCATTGAATCTATTATGCCCTTAACTCATCAGTTTAGTTTCGTATATGCAAACGTGTGTAATAATTTATTAATGTCATATATAAATTAAATAGATAATACCAACATAATATTCTTTTCCTTGTTTTGATTTTCAGATATATATCAATTGATATATTATGTTTTTTATGTAGAATGATGTGATCCTCAGTTGATTGTCTGGGTCGGATATATATTCGAGAGTCAAAACAATAAAAATGAATATGATGTTGCCATAACCCTTATAATAACCTTTTTTTTTACACATATATTACATGTTTAATAACTTAAATTTTTCACTTTTCTTCCTTAACGGGAATGTCTGATTTTATATCTGCTTATTTTTTATGTTCGCCCACCGACATCCTTACTCTTCCTCAACCCAGTTCTTTTGATTTCTATATACCCCTCTCCTTCTCCTCTGTGTGTCACTGACCCCGCTCACCTTTTCATTTAAGTATATACTTGTAAGCCGATTCCCCTGCACTAGAATACACTTTTCTTTCTTCGTTTTTCTTTCTTTCTTTTCTGTTTTATTCTGTCCTTATTTTGAATGGCTGAAGTTTATGGCATAACCTTTCCCCTTTTGATTTAAAATTTCCAACACGTTTATTTTAAGTACGTACATCTTTTTTGCTTCAATTGAGGACGGGTGTATTCTGTGGACAGCAGCAATTTTTTAATCATTCTTTATATATACGTTTGTGTTTGTGCGTGGTGAGACAATTAATTGAAATGAAGAATCAGAATAATCGACTGTGGAAGTATTGGAAAATTGGGGCTTACTTTCTGATGCACAAAACGATTCTTTTATTTTTTTTAATTTGATTTTGTTTAAAGCAAAATCTTCCATTGCAAGTAATAAAAAAATATTTATTGATTTTAAACTATCAATAAAACTACAATCTGCAGACCATCTTCCACAAGAGTATTTTACGTTTAGGAACATATCTGCATATTTAACAAGTGTTTTTTAATTACATTTTTTAACAGAAATCGGGGGAAATAGCTACTCTATAGTAAAATATTTAGAGATTTATAAAGAATCGGAATCTGTACAGAATCGGTAATTGCATAGGTATCTAGAAGAATATTAGAATCGTCCCATCACTAATATATATATATATATATATATATATATATATATATATATATATATATATATATATATATAATCATTGAATCTATCAGTTTAGTTTCGTATATGCAGACGTGTGTAATAATTTATTGATTTTTTTTCCATAGGTATGTATGCACAAATTAGAATTAATACGTTTACTAATTGATTTAAAATTTCCAATTTATTTTAAGTACGAACTTTAATTTTTTTGGCTTCACTTGAGAACATGTATATTCTATGGACAGCAACAATTGTTTAATCATGTTATATATATATATATATATATATATATATATATATATATATATACGCACACAGTCCTAGTCAAAATCATAAGACCACCTAATAATGTAAGCGTTTACCCATAATATCGAATTTTTAATCAAACAAATGTTTGAAACCATTGCCAAAAGGGAAAATATGATAGAAAAAAATGAAATCTGCTTCATTCGAAACCTTAACTCTGATCTAATAATTATTAAAAACAAAACAAAAAAACATTTTCACCTGGTCAAAATGGTGAGACCACTTTAATAAAATCGCCTAGTTTTGAAAAAAATGTATACGAACAGCTTTCTACGTTACAAAAAGCAACTTGTTAGTGGATAAAAAAAACATCTTGCTAAATTATAAATTGCAAAAGGGAAACCATTATCAGAGTTCAAGAGAGGGAGGATCTTTGAGCTTAATAGGGTTGAACTCTCTCATAGACCCATTGCAAACGAAGTAAATTGTAGCAAAACGGTCATCACAATTTTTTTAAGGAATCCAGATCAATATGGACACAAAAAGAATCCAGTTCGACCCCCCCAAAAAATAACCCCATCCCTTGATCGCTGTATTAGAAGTTTACAAATAACTCCAATATGAACTCAAGTAGATTGAAAAGCCAAACAGCAGCAGAGTCTAGTCCTAAACCATTAGAATGCATTTGAAAATGAAAGGTCTCGATCATTTAAAGCGACTGCAGAAACCACGTCTTCTTGAACAGCACGAAACTAACCGACTTAAATATGCCGCCAAATACCAGACTTGGGATGAAGAGAAGTGGGAAAATGTAATTTTCTCCGATGAGAAAAAGTTTAATCTAGATGGTTCAGATGGATTTCAACACAATTTGCATGATAAAAATTTGCCCAAAGAGACTTTTTCAACTCGACATAGTGGAGGAGGGTCTTTAATGATCTAGGGTGCTTTCCCGTCAGCTGGACCCCTAACGTTGCAAGTAGTGAAAGGCCGGTAAACATCATTGAAGTGCATTTCAATGGTTGAAAATGCTTCTATCAGGACTGAAGGCCCACGTCTGTGTGGAAGAAATTGGATTTTCCAACAAGACAACGCTACGATACACACTCCTCGACAAGCACGAGAATACTTTTCTTCCAATAATATAGAATTGTTAGATCATCCAGCATGTTCTCCGGACCTCAATCCCCTTGAAAATCTTTGGAGATGGATGGCAAAAGAAGTGTTCAAGGGAGGAACCCAGTATGATTCGATAAAGGAACTTTCTGTTCAGTTTTCAGTACATGGGATAAAATTCATTCGCAACTGATAAACACCTTACTCGCAAGCATACCGAAGAGAATTTTTTAAGTAATTCGAAATAATGTAGGCTATACTAAATACTGAGACGCTTTTTAGTAATTTATAATTGCTTTTGTTAGATAAATTATCAGTGGGCTTATCATTTTGACCAGGTGATAATGTTTGTTTTTTAAAAAATAATTATTAGATCAGGGTTAAGGTTTCGAATGAAGCAGATTTCATTTTTTTCATCATAATTTCCCTTTTGGCAAGTGTTTCAAGAATTTGTTTGATTAAAAATTCGATATCATGCGTAAACGCCAACTTTCTTAAGTAGTTTTATGATTTTAACTGTATATATATATATATATATATATATAATGTGTGTGTGTTTGTGTGTTGAGACAATTGAAATGAAAAATCAGAATAATCGACAATTGTGGAAGTATTGGAAACGATAAAATTGGGTCTTACTTTCCGATGCACAAAACGATTATTTTCATTTTTTTTTATTTGATTTTATTTAAAGCAAAATCTTCCATTGCAAGTAATAACGAAACATATTTATTTATTTTAAACTATTAATAAAACTAAAATCTGCAGATCATCTTCCACAAGAGTATTTTACGTTTAATAAAATATCTGCATATTTAACAAGTGTTTTTTAATTATTATTTTTTTAACAGAAATCGGGGAAAATAGTAAATATTTAGAGATTTATAAATAATCGGAATCTGTACGGAATCGGTAATTGCATCGGTATCTGGAAGAATATTGGAAGCGTCCCATCACTAATATATATATATATATATATATATATATATATATATCATTGAATCTATTCTGCCCTTAACTCAGCAGTTTAGTTTCGTATATGCAAACGTGTGTAACAATTTATTGATGTTATTTCCATAAGTATGTATGCACAAATTAGAATTAATACAATTGCTAATTAAATAGAACATTTTGGTAGAAGATTCATAAATTAATGTAGATTGTTAGTACGAATGCTTGGGTGTAATGACTTTGTTTGATGAAATTGAAAATGGTGTAATGGAAACATTAAAGGTATATGTAGCTTCTCTTTAAGTTTTCCGATTTTAATCATGTCAAATCAAACTTAATTTCCTTTTGGCGGATTGATTGTTGCTATTTTTCTGATGAGTTCAGGGCATAATAGATTCGCTGAATGATATAATAATTTAATGATTGAATTTGCGCTACAGAACAGATATTGTAAATAATTGTATAAGCCAACTGAATTTAAGGAATAAATTATTAGATGATCAACATCATTCATTTTCCAGTTTTTGACATTGATTCTCTCACACACACACACACATATATATATATATATATATATATATATATATATATATATATAAGTTGCTGGAATCCATATTAAATAAATAGTCAACCACCTTAGCAGAAACAACCTTCTTAGTGATGCACAATATGGTTTCTGCTCTGCAAGATCTACCGCAGATGTTCTGACGGTTATATATCACAAGATTAGTGAATCTCTTGACAAAGGCTTCCTTTCTAGGGCAATTGCTCTTGACATATCAAAAGCCTTCGACAAGGTATGGCATAAGGGTCTTCTTCACAAGATTTCCAGCTACGGTATAACTGGAAATGTTTTCTCAATCATTAAATCATTTCTCTCCGATAGGCTCATGAGAGTAGTGGTTGATGGACAAAAATCTAAGGCCTGCAGTATTAATGCTGTAGTCCTTCAGGGGTCAATCCTGTGCACAACTCTCTTCCTGATCTACATCAATTACCTCCCTAAACACATACTTAAATCATTCGTTGACATCTATGCTGATGACACGACCATCTACGGCAACACATCAAAGGCTGTAAATTACAAAGTTCTCTCTGATACTCTCTCCTCTGATCTCGAGCGCGTGGTTCAATGGGGGAAGACGGGTATGGTTACCTTTAATGCATCTAAAACACACTCCTATCCTTACATCATCAACGCTCTGATCCCCATCTGGCATCAATTGGGATGGATGGCTCTCGTCTGGGAGAGGGCCTGTGTTTTCACAAGCTTCTGTGTTTGACCTTTACTCCTGATCTGAAATGGAACACGTAGATCAAGTCTGTTGCCAAGATCGCTGGAAAGATGGTGGGATCCTTCTATCGCTCCAGAAGATATCTCACTACTGATGCAATTCTCTATCTATATAAAAGCCAAATACGTCCAAGGATGGAATACTGCTGCCATATCTGGGCAGGAGCTGCTAAAAACAGGCTATCATGCCTTGACAGAGTACAAAATCGACTTCGTGGCTTAGTGGGGGATGCCCTTATCTCTACCCTGCAACCTCTCTCCCACAGAAGAGACGTTGCGAGCCTATCCTTGTTTTATCGTAATTTCCATGGCAGGTGCTCGTCTGAAATCCAATATCTCGTCCCCCCTCGCCAATCTTTCACGAAAAACACCCGTCTAGCTGAACCCACTTTGAAAAATTTCCCCCACTCTTTATTTGTACCTAAATCAAAACGTGAATTCCATTAACAAAGCTTCTTTCTTAGAACTGCACGCCTCTGGAACTCTGTTCCGTCTGCCTGCTTCCCACCTGACTACAACTTGGATGTGTTCAAGTCCAACGTTAACAAATTCCTAATGAACGCCCACTTAAGTAAACACTTCATCAAATCTCCACACTAACGTAATATACTTGCAATAACCCTTAGCTCTGAGTGGCTTCCGGGCCTTGATAAGTGGTGAGCACTGTGTAAAATATATATATATATATATATATATATATATATATGAATTTATTAGATAACCTCATTAAAGGGAAGGTAATTCAACGCTCGTACTGTGCTATTATTCCTTTACTAGTTAATCTCCGGAAGTATATGATTAATTACAATAGAACTATTGTGGTTATTGCGTTTAAATATTCTATATTGTTGAGTATATTTTCGATTACAGGATATTTATTTTAATATATATTTAAGAGAGAAATAACTTGATTATCAACATACTAACATTTGGCAGCAATAACCAATGCATAGATGGGCGGTGGCTTTGTAGGGTACTAGCACATGAGAGCATTTTCTATTAATATAGAGAAAGCCCGCATTCCTTGCATCTAAATGTGCTGTATCTTCCATGTACTAAGTTTAATTGAAGTTATCAGTGATGATTCGGCTAATGATTTCGGCAGTTGAACCCTCAGACCCGTTGCTATTACTTGTGCCAGTTGATAATTTAAAAAAATAGTAACTTATATAGGAAAGGGGTTCTATCTTAATGGAATTAACTATGATAATCTATTCATAATCCAATTTCGCAAGGTATTTATGTAATTTATAAACGTTTCATGAATTCGGTCATTAGGTTAGATAGGGGACGTCTTTGGAGTACATGTGAGGAATAAAGAGTGATGCTCTCAGCAAATATACCCGTATTTTACACAAAAGGGTTTTGAAAGTAAATAATAAAAACCAGGAATAATAAAGTCCACGTAAGGGTCTCTGGCGTATACTATAAGAGTAATATTAAGGACTATCTTGATTTCTGTTTAGAAGAATGGCTTATTAAAGAATATGCTTCTAATAACCTCGTACACAATCACTTTCATGAAAATGTCTTCTACCTTGAAATCGTAAAACGTTACCAAAGCAACTACATATGCTCATCCAATGTATGCTTGCTGCATTTACATATGATATTTAGTATATTTGTTGTATAAACGTGGCATTATATACTTATTGATCTGATAGAACATTACACTTTACAAGTGTTTACTCTCGTAGATGGATGACTAATTCAACAATTTTAGCAAATATCAGGATGAGAATGGCGGAGCAGTATTGTTCGTAGCACAAGTATTTTTAACAGTATTTTTAATACCGGGTAGAACGATAAAAATTTCGCATCTAAAAAGACATGTCTTCATTTCTATTGGATGAAAAGAGTTTTTTTTTTAGTTACCGACCATCTACAAATTGGTCAGTTGTGTACAAATCCCACAACCGATAGGAGCTTTCCATCATGTCTACAACCGACACAATGGTTAAAAACACGATCGGAGATACGTCGGTTATACTCTCTACCGACTCAAGTTATGACGGCAGATCATTTTTTAGTACCCTCATCATTACAATCATGACGGTTCAAGGTTTGACGGCGTGCCGAGGGTGATGAATACAAAGTTTCCGGCAGAGTACTGGTCTTTGTTGTGATTTCAGGTTAGGGACATCATGCCACCTAATATATTCGACGTCGGCTTTAAATAAATATAAAAGTGTACTCGGATATGCTGAATGATTTGGTGATTCTCTAGCGCATCATATGGCGGCTGTAAGATCCTGGGCGTGGCAGCCTGACTCGACCCCGGCCCACAAGTCCAAAGACACCATGCCTTGGTTTCAGAAACTGCTACGATGTTTTACCCTTTTTCTATTGGTTCCCCTACTTGTCCGACCTTAACTATCTTGAACAGCTTGTTTTGTCAGACGTTCATATCATCACTAACATGACCTCCCGCAACACCAAAGCAAGTCTTATCACCTCCATCAGCCGTGTATTCGCAAAAATCTTGTCGGCGCTTGGGAAAAAGGCATAACCCGCTTTCAGGACACGTATAGAGGGAATGATTGAGGTTAATGCGGTGCCATTGAATAGACGCCAGCTCTTCTATATAAACAGGGTACCTGAATTTATCTTTTTTAAATAAAAGTTGAAAAATAAAGCTCTATTGTTTTCTTTCAGGCGTTCTTCCCTTTACTGTCAACGCAAAGAACAGTTTACAGTACTTCATATAGAATACTTTGCTTTGTAAGTGTATATATAGGTGTGCTCATGCCCCAAAATCATCTTATCTCCAAATATCAAAGTATATTTAACATTTAGCGAAAAATTGGGCTTGCAATATTGTTTACTGTTATCTTAACCACCTTTATACACTTGTAATTGGTAGACGTTATGCGACGTTTTATTTGGCCAATAACAAATTACTCAGCATTTAAACATAATATACCCTGAAATCTATATATCTATAAAAGGGGAAATTGTTTGGCTGCACATATCCCTACGAAACTCCTCTGTAAATTTTCAGTTTGCAAACTCGAGATTTGACATAAGGATTATTGAGATTTGGGTTAATCTTTTTAATCAGTGTTCGCCCAGAAATTTGGCTGTCAAAGGGACAGATTTACAGGAGTTCACCTTTGAAAAATCTACCAAACTCTTCCGCAAATTTTGAGTCTAAACACTTGAAATTTTAGATGTAGCTACCTTGGGCATGGACCAAAATTTCTCCTTTGATTTGATTTCCAAACCAATGTTTAGGACCCCAAATTGGGGCCAAGTTTTAAAAAAATTGACCTCTTAACCAATTTTTGGTCTAAACATTTGAAATATTACATAAAGTGTATTTTTAATCGGTTGTTTTTACTAAGATTTTGCTACCAAGGGGTCAAAGTTCAAAAAGATTTTACCTTTGCGGTGGCTACAACCTATTGAGTAAATTTTGGGGTTTAACATTTGAAAGTTTACATAAAGGGTATTCAGACATGTAGTAAGCTTTTTAATCAGATTTTTGGCGCAGATCTCGCTGCTAAGAGGTCAAAGTTAAAATGGTTGACCATTGCAGACTGTACCAACCTTACTAGCCAATTTTTGGTCTAAAACCTGAAATCTTAGATGTAGTTCACCTGGCCATTAGTCAAACTTTTTATATACATGTATACACATATACGCCAACATAGTTATGAACCGTACATCGTAAAGCATAAATTGAAACATCGCTGGCAAATAATTTAGCGCCGTGATGAATTAAGGATGTAATTTATTATATGCTCATATATCCTTTTATGATTTTACACAACAACAGAATATTATTATTGGCGGAAATAATGTACTAAATCCTGTAGCGAAACTCTGGGCAGTCGAAATATTTCTGGGGCGCGTGAGGTGTAAATGCGCACACACACACACAAATACACACACACACACACACACATATATATATATATTATTCAATTATAGTTTATTTTGTATATACACACATCTTAATTAAAAATCTCGATGTAATTACAGAGCATCGTGTATAAATGTAACTTTCTTCCCAATTTCATGATGACTATCATCTTACAATTTATTTGCTTTGTTCACTTTCGTAGCACACAATCATTTCCCTCATTATAATATCACTCATTCGATCTATTTAGCCCGTCATGTAAAGAGATACAGCAACCATCAAAAGATAATCAAATTTGTTCGGTCATAAGTCAAAAAATATCCGAAAATTGAAGGAAAGGCTGCATTTTCCTTAGAATTTGATTACACTAGCAGGGGTGCCCGGCGTTGCTCGGGTGTTTGGAGGTGTATGATGTGCAAAAAATAACAAAAAAATGGTTAATTTTTTTAAACTTTGACCCCTATTATGACACCTTAAAATTAAGTTTCGGGCTCAAATCACTTTATTAAGTTAGATCCAGGTTCAAGGAACCTATATCTAAAATTTCAAGTGTCTAGACCCAAAATTGTCGGAGGAGTTTGGTAGAGTTCTTAAAGGTCAAATCGTTGAAATTTGACCCCTTAACAGCCAAATTTCTGGCTGACACCCGTCACTTCGATTTTCCCAAATCTCAGTACCCGGTATTTAAAATTTCGAGTCTATAGACTAAAATTGACAGAGTTATTGCGTAGGGAAATGTACACAGACAGACACACAGACACACAGACACGTTCACTTTTATAGATATATATAGATTGCCTCAGTTTGAACGAGTTATTAATTATTTAATATATATATATATATATATATATATATATATATATGCAATTGAAAAATAGTTTGAACAACGTATAACTAAAGATAACATAAATAGAAAATAACTGCTAATTTTCATTTATGAATAAAAACAGAGCATCTAAATCGAGAATACAACCTCTTTTGTTATATTTTGCACAAAATGTCTAAATCGTGCATAACCTAGGAAAGGACAAATTTCCATTTTAACCGATATTTAATAAATATAACTTGAGCGTGAAACCACGCAAATACAATAGTGAGACTGCCCATCTATTTATAGCTTTTATTAGGTTCTTGCTATATAATTTCGTTTCCAGAATTTTCTTTTTTCTCCTGGGGTATTCCTTTCCAAAACTCTTTTTCATTATTATTATTATTATTATTTCATTTTCTACAATAATAATAACAATATTAATAAAATTATAAATTGTTAGTATTGTTATTATTTTATTATTATAATTATTATTGCTATTATCATTATTATAATTGTTATGTTATTATTATTATCATGATTATAATTATTATTGTTCTTTTTGTTATTATTTTCGTACTCACAATAATATCAGTACAATACTTTGTTCATTATTTATTACAAGAAATGCATTCATTTGTACAATTCATGTGATTTTGCAACTTATTTAATTGGGCATACCGACAGCAATTGAAGTCAAATAAAATAAATAGCAAAATAGTCTAACAAATACAAGATATTTTAATAGACATATTTTTGCGTAATAATACGTAATCATTTAAAATGAAGGTAAATTGATTTTAACGTTTTTATTATATTTGTGAACGCGTAAACAAATCATACCTGAAACTCATTTTGTTTTATAATATTACTAGCATGGGTTTCCGGCGCTGCCCGTGTGTTTGGAGGTGTATGCTGAGCAAAACAAAGAAAAAAGTATTTTTTTTTAAAACTTTGATCCCTATTCTGATCCCTTCAAAGTAATGTTTTGGGCTCAAATACAGTTATTAAGATAGATCTATTTCCAAGGAACCTATATCTAAAATTTCAAGTGTTTAGACCCGCTGTTTTCGAAGGAGTGTGGTAGAGTTCTTACAAGTCAAATCGTTGAACTGTGACTCCTTTAACAGCTAAATTTCTGGCCGAAAACGAATCACATAGATTTTCCCAACTCTCAGTACCCGCTATATCAAATTTACTATCTGTAGGCTAAAAATTGAAAAGTTATCACGTAGGGAAATGTATACAGACAGACAGACACAAACCCGTTCACTTTTATAGATATATAGATCACTTATCCCACATGTAAGCCTTAACGGTCGCAAATGCGACTGGAGCTTTCAACGTTTCGGTTTTGATTCTAGTTTATAGCACCCATGTCCTGTTTTATTTTACTTTAAACATCTCTATGACGTAAAATTATATTATGTAATTCCAAAGCGGCTATGTGGTAGTAAATATGAACTCTCTCTCTCTCTCTCTCTATATATATATATATATATATATATATATATATATATATATATATATATATATATAAGCGTATTTCAAGACCGACAAGGCGGAGTGATTTGCTTCTAGTTTCTCCACATAATAAAACTGACGCAATTTTTTTAATTAAAAAGCGTTTTAGATGTGCAACCGATGACGCTAATTATAAATTCAATGTTATCTGGCTGCGCAACTTATTGTTCACGGATTTTTTTTTAAATCAAACACCATTATATTAATTCTTAGGAGCTTCACATTTAAAATTACGAATGTTTTAAGTAGGATCACGATTGTTGTCTACTAATTGGTTTTTGGTCAACGTTACCGGCAATTACTCTGACTTAAGAACGGATTGTCATACGATACCGTCAGTGTTTAGTTTTTCTTTTCATACATTTAATTTTGTTCCTTTCCACACCCCGCCTTAAAATAAAGACCTCTTCCTTGCCAAGTTTAGAGTTAATGATGAGCGCTACTACGTATACGAAACAGGAATCAAGGAATATTAGAGTACACGATATGCGAACCCATATACACAATTTAAATAATGCTACTCTATTTGAGTTTTCCTTACAATAAACCTTCAGAAACTTCTAAGAATTTGATATTGCTTACAAAAACACTGAACCGTCTACACTTTCATAATTTCCTAAATAATACTTCCAGCAATTTAATTTTTTTATACTCCCAATAATACGAACATTGTTTCTTGGTTCATGTTCGTTCAATTTTCTTTCTCTTGTTTCTAAGTACTATGCACTGTGTTGAATACTAAAAAGGTGTAGCTTTGAATGCCTCCATATGAAGGGACAGTTATGCGTAATTTCATTTTTTGTACGAAGAAAATTTACCTTAGACAAACAAACCTGGGAAAATTTGGCCAAACATAACATGTCTATCTCTAAACTAATTTATGTTATCAGTTTAAATTATGTAAAGCAGTAATTTTATATAGCAGACGTTTCATATATCTATTTAGAAGTCATCTAACGTAATACTGATTTGCACTCTGTTATATAGAAAAGCTTAAATTTCAAACTTTCCTTAGGTACAATTTCATTTTTGTATGAGCCAAACGCTTTCAAATTGAAGTCCTTCTTTGCTAAGGGAAAATCTAATTGGTTTAAAGTAGTTCATCCATCATTTATCGATTTCTGTTATGCTTTTGCTTAAAATTCTGTAAAAGCTCAATCCTTAAAATCTACATGATTTAAATCGATATTTATAACGGACGCCAGTGTTTACTATTTTATGGGCACCCCCACTAACAATATTAGTTAAATCTGTTTCGAGATTGCGGGGGCTTTACCGTATCTTAAATTTGTGTCATACTTTTACCGGGCAACGCCGGAACACGGTCCCCTCTAGTATAAAATAGATTTGTGTTGGAGGTTTAATTTACATGTTTAGTCTTTGTAATACGACTTGTCAAAAACTGTCTTTTGTATAATAGCTAGCAGAAGCTGGTAGCATATGTTAAGTCCAAATTATTCAATCATTAGTTCTTTTAATTTTTCCTTTACTTCAGACATTAAGCGAAATCAGCCACGTAGTTAATTACATATATAATTTATCACTATAATGTAATTACAGTCAAAACACCCTGTTTACTCACTTTAATGCGTAGCAGTATAAGATTTAATGACAAAACTTAAAACATTTTTTTCCAAATAGGTTGAAGGTTCGAAAACAAAATCTATATATCGATTAAAATTGAACTGTAATTTAAAAATAAATATATTTTTGAGTTAGTAAAACTGGTGTTGTAGAGTTTAGAATTTTATATTTATTTAAAATCAACCTAGCGCACTGTAGTCACGTTTCCACAAATAGATGGAAGGTTGTTTTCCGATCAGATGTAAGCAAAATAATGCGACCTTCCCCTTAAATTTTTGTTCTCTTTATGCTAATTTAACTTCGTCAAGTAACACTAGGTTTTTTTTTTCTGGTTTGCAGGAACGTGTAGCAGAGGAAGCACACCTGATGTTTCTTCGAGGTAAGATTCTTTACTACTACAGAACTAAAACAAAAAAAAGAAATACAATTCGTGCAAGTGAATGAATGTGAAATAATAAATTACAAAGAGTAATGTATGGTTCAATGTAATCAATTATTTAATATGCTTAGTGTTGTCGTATTAGATTTCATGTGCGATTATATGTTATTATATTACAGGTTATTCAATATTTAACCGTTATTTATGTTATGGTATTTATTTTTTCACATAAGGACCTTATTATTAATTTGTAAATAATTGTGTGCCGCAGTAAAATAATAGTATTACAAAATTCACATATATATATATATATATATATATATATATATATATATATATATATATATATATAAAGTGAACGTGTCTGTGTACATTTTCCTTCGCAATAAGTCTGTTAATTTTTAGTCTACCGACTCGAAATTTGATATTCAGGGTACTGAGATTTGAGAAAATCTATGTGACTAGTGTTCGGCCAGTAATTTTGCTGTTAAGGGGTCAAAATTCAACGATTTGATCTTTTGAGAACTTAGTTTTGTCTTATAAAATTTCATGTGCGATTATAGGTTATTATATTACTGGTTATTCAATATTTAACTGTTATTTATTTTATGCTATTTATTTTTTCAGGAAACTGCATTATTTTGTATATAATTGTGTACCGCAGTAAAATAATAGTATTACAAAACTCACTTTTAACATACATATATATATATATATATTAAATGAAAAATGACAGTTACTTATAATTCTATTATATCATCTTTTAAATTTACAAGGCTAATTTTAACTCCAGTACGTTTTCTTTTAGCGCATGTCCGGTTTTTATTTTTTGTTTTAACAACTTAAGTTTTTATCTGGGCGTATTTCATTGTAATTATACTTTATACTAGTGCATGTTTTGTATTTATTGGTTCATTACATATTATAATTATGATATTCATTTTGTTATTAGTTATTAACGCGCTTTTGTGTGTGCGTTTTGTTCATAATCTAAATACATTTAGGGTATACATAGGTTTGCCATTTCACTTCTAAGAAGTTAAAGAAAGTTCTTGGAAGTTTAGGATAATTAATTTCTCATTAAAACATAGTATACTTACAAATTCATTCATGTGCTTTTATGTTCTGAAAATATTTAACTTTTATTCCTAATATTTTAATAATTTGTTTGTGAGCTTTTTCTATCTTCCTGAGTTTTGTTTTGTTGCAGATATACTTTGTGATAAAATATATAGTATATTTTGTCAATATGTTATGCATATTGGAATGCTCTGTAAAGAGAACGGGTCATTTCATAATTTTCTCTTGTGCCATTTTCTCTCTGCAACGTTGTTTCGGGCTCTACATGATAACAGCTTTTATAAATCTCAACTATTTTAATATTCCTTCAACGATGTAAGCCAACCAATGTTGTTCATTTTCTGCATCTTCTAAACTCAAATATATTAAGACATCTCGCGCATAGAAAAAGTCATAAAACATAATCAGACAAAAGTTGTTATATCTATAAGAATTGCAATAATATATATGACACGTTCTGAGAGTAAATTCTGATTTTTTTTCCGCCCAAATTTAACAGGGGGCATGGCGAACTGTTATGTTAACTGAACTACTGCAATCGTAGACTGAAAGGGCACCTCTGGGTCTGTGATACTCTAAGAAAGAAAATTATGTTATGGAAGTGCATTGAACGTGAAAATGAGTCATTGATTTTTTTTTTACCAGAATTGAATTGCGAATGGCCGTGTCTATGTAGAAAAAAAAACAACTTCTGAGCACAAAAGTCACTCGTTTAAATGATGTCACAAACTTTTCTTTTAGAACGACTCTCGTATAACAAGTCACGCTCAATATGCCCACACACCTCCATTGTTCATTGCTGGCAGAAGTGCATACATAATAGTGGAATATGTATAGAAAAATAAATGCTAAATTACAAAAGGTTACCTGCTGAAGTTTTTGGTAGCTCCTTA
>NC_136501.1:100717050-100734550 GCF_053919585.1 Euprymna scolopes | reverse complement strand
TATATATATATATATATATATATATATATATATATATATATATATATATATATATATATATATATATATATGTCAGTGGAAGCTGACTCGTCAGGCTGTGCATTCTCAGGAGAAATGAAACAAAAACAATCCAACATAACCGGACAGAAGACGTGGCCATCTCGTATTCAACAACTCTCCACATATATTTTCATATGGGTAAAAATTGTGTTTAACATGGATTAATAAAATTTAATATGTTCTCGTATATGAGAACCTCTTGAATCAGATACCACGTGACTTACCTACGAGATCGAGGAAAGGTAAACACCCAGCTTAAATTTACTTACGTTTCGTGTATTTTGCAAGACACGTGTACGAATATTTTGAATAGAAACCGGAACAACACACACATAATTTCCCTAGAGTTTAATTTTTCCAACTCTAAAACAATACTAATACTGATATACACAGGGTGGGGCAAACGTAGATTGATAGTAAAACAATACAAAATACATTTTTAGAGCTCATGTAAGAAGACAATTATACTAACGAAAATGAAACATTATTTATCAACGCAATAATTCAAACCCATCTCCTTGATTTGTTTAGCCTTGGATCCTGCCTCTTACGACTCGACAAACGAGTTAAAGTTTGGGTCACCTTGTGTATATGTACCTATACTCATATATATATATATATATATATATATATATATATATATATATATATATATATATATGTCTATTGGTATTCATATTAAAAACACTTTTTTTCTATTTATTTAACAAGAACATGCATATTCTTTTACACATTCATTTTAATTAATTTTCTTTTCTTTTTCTTTCAGTTTTCCGAAAGAATAATATTTTTTAGTTTACTATTACGTGTAATTATGTTAAAACAGACATTCCACATTATTTATACTTGCGTCATATTTTCGTAAAAGCATTATAGTAAACTCCAAACTCTTTCCATATACATTTATGCATGTGTACATATTGTGTTTATACAATTTTTCCTACTTTACTCCTTAACCTCTTTGGTTTGCAGACATGAAACTTAAGATATAATGTATTTAAACACATGCTGAAATTTGTATTTAGCGCGGGAAAATCAGTACAAAAGTCTGAAAATTTTAATAATGAAATTTGCCAGGTGAAGGTCGAACACCGATATTGCGGATATGCATACATAAACCTATTGGTGCGTGTATTGATTGTAAGCCTTGCAACTAACTTATCTTCATAGTTTAATAATCAATGGCGGAGGCAAAATGAATCATAAGTTAAACGTTTTGGTTTCGAGTCTCTGGTGACGCACGAGCCATTTTCTTTGTATTTAACCTTTTAGATAATTACTATATATTGGCCCCAGAATAATATAATAATGAATACGAAATCTAAGTTAATCAAAATGTTTAAGCGTATTTTACGACAAGGCAATGCGGGACGCTCTGCTAGTATATATATATATATATATATATATATATATATATATATATATATATATATATTTCAGAATGTGAGACCTTATATATGTTAATTTCTAGAGACAAACAACGTCGCAGCCCACAAGAACAATAAGATCGAACACACCGGTAGCCTAAGACTCCAATTACGTCCTCATTTGGGCTCGTCAGTAAGACATATACATCCCAGGTTATGATATATTGTTGGCTGTCATGGCTGTGACGTGGTTTTGCTGGGAAAATATTACATATATATATATATATATATATATGTAAATTTGCTGGGAAAATATTACATATATATATATATATATATATGTAATATTTTCCCAGCAAAACCACGTCACAGCCATGACAGCCAACAATATATCATAACCTGGGATGTATATGTCTTACTGACGAGCCCAAATGAGGACGTAACTGGAGTCTTAGATTTTTTTTTAATATAGATCCACAGAATATTGTGATAAGTGTTTCAGTGTGAACAGGTATGGTATAATAAATTATGGGGGTTATCTATTTTATTATTACTTTCATCATATTTTGTTTTGGTTTTGATACTCCCAAATTAAACCCTAATTTACAACCCTTCCTTTTCATAACCTATCATACTTTAATCAATCATAGCCCATTTTGTGTAGGCTGTTTTTGAACACAGCCAACGACGAGTATATTTGCTAGTGTATATATATAAGATTGGCATCGGCGAAAACTAAATCAGATCAACTTTGGGCCAGACATTTGGCTGTCAACAGTTCAGTTTAATGATTTGATCTTTGAGAACTCTACCTAACTCCTCCGCCAAGTTTGGGTCGAAACAGTTGAAATATTAAATGCAGGTTACTTGGACACGGATCAATCTATTTAACTTGATTTGAGCCCAAAAAATAAATGTTAAGAGGTAAAAATTGAGAACATTTATTTTTTTCAAAATTGACCTCTACGGTCTCTACCAAATTACTCAGGCAATTTCTGATTTAAACATTTGAAATTGTAAATAAAATGTGTTTAGAGATAGAGCAAGCTTTTTAATTGGTTTGCGTCAAAAATTGAGCTGCTAAGAGGCCGAAGTTCAAAACATTTGACCTTTGCGGTATCTAGAAAACCACTCAGCCAATTTTGTGTCTAAACATTTGAAAATAAAAATAATTATGTATAACGGGTATTCAGACATGCGGCACGCATTTTAATCAGTTTAGGGGACAGAATTTGCCTGACAAAAGGTCAAAGTTGAAAGTTTACATTCGCAGATATTACCAAATTTCTCCGCAAATGTGGGGTCTACACACGTAAAGTTTTAGATGTCGGTGACTTGGGCACAGATAAAGCATTTTATTTTGATTTGAGACGAAAATAATAAATGTCAAGGTGTCAAAATTTTGGTATGAGTTAAAAAAAATACCGCTGTGGTGTCTTTGAAATTATTCAGAAAATTGTTGGTCTAAACATTTGAAATCCTACATAATGTGTGTTCAAACTGAGAGCAAGTTAGGGGTGTAAGGCTCGAGCAAAGCCGGGTTGAACTGCTAGTTTTAATATATTTTAACGTATTTAGCGATCGCGCCACGCCAAGCCCTTACAAGTGTGTACTCGGAAATATATATATATTAATAACTAGAAGGCTGACCTTATAATAATCCAAAGCTCTGCAATAATTAAAATATATAAAAGCCCAGTATATAACCAGGAAACACTAGTCGCATATCAATCCTGTTTTCTCATTATATTAAATAACACTATATGCAATTATCAAATCCTGCGGTTATTAGAAAAGTATACTATCTCTCATTGTTACACTTAATCTTTTCTCTCTCCGGTTTTTTGATGCAAAGTTAGTATTATGCAAGATAAGACCGTCTCCAAATAGTAATGTTGCGATTTAGAAACCTATTCTTAAAACAGAACATTTGGAAAATTTTACTGAACAATTCATTAAACACGATGCCGGGAAAAATTAATCTAACACGCAAGAAAATTCCATGGTTTTTGTACTTAATAAGTACAAAAACGTTTTGCTGAGAAAATTATATTTGTCCAAAACAAAATAGTCTCATTGGGGCGCAGGATTTCCTCCCATTAAATATGTCATTTTATCTGAACTTACAAAGGTGACAAATTATTAAGAATAAATTCGATATGCTTTGTTCTGTTTTCAATTCAAACAGAAGTGGATCCATCCAGTTTTGCACCCAAATCCTTTTATATATTGACGTGTATTTCTGTAGTATTTAGTCTCTGCAGTACTGACAAAATTATACGGATGTCTTTAAGATAAAACATCTACTCTGGTCGCCTCAGGATATTTTCTCCTCGTTTTTGTTAAATAATAATTCAACACTTCAGATGACAAGAAGCAACCGTAGTATAGCACTTCTAGTAACCTTTTCGGTATGTCTTTTAGCCAAATGAACGATGTCTCGGCAGATAACGGGTTAGCGCAACAGTCGCAAAAAAAGCTGGGATATTAATTTGTGACCCAGTGCGTTCCATAGCAAGATATTAACATATAGATGGTATAAATCATTGCACAGATCGTATCCTATGGTTCGTAATTAATATATATATATATATATATATATATATATATATATATATATATATATATACATTAAAAAATGCAAATAATAAAAACTTGATTCATGAGAAATAAATGAATGTTTATAAAAAAAACACCGTCAATTCATTGCAAGCATTTGTCAGATTAATTATTCAAATAGCAAACATTTTTGTAAAAATCGATTAAAATTATAATATTCTGAGAAAATCGATAAAAATTAAAACATTCCGAGTAATTTGTCTTATAAAAAATCTGAATGTTATGTTTAAGTCCACTTATTTTTTTTACTCCATTTACATTGTTGAATTAATTCAACTTACCCGAATGCATTTCATTCGAGACGTATGATCCTTGTTGGATCAGAGTTTTCTCTTAAATATAATCTTGTTAAGTTGCATTATAAAAAAAACTATCATTCGTTGAAATTCCGTATATGTAATATTATTGACCTAAGATAGAAATGTTATACGTCTTAATCTTTCATTTAATAAATATTCAGGGCTGTTTAGCTGTCTTTATCTTGATATGCTGTCATTATTTAATGTATATACATTACAAACACCATTTTATATAACTATCTTTCTCACATATATGTATATATATATATATATATATATATATATATATATATATATATATATATATATATATATATATATATACTAGCAAAAGTACCCGTCGTTTACTGGGTTCAAAAATAGCCTACAGAAAATGGACTCTGATTTCTGAAATATGATATGTTGCGAATTTGGGGGGATCGAAACCGAAGCAAAATATGATGAAAGTAAAAATAAAATAGATAAACTCCATAATTTATTATACCATACCTGCTCACACTGAACACTCATCACGATATTCTGTGGGTCTATATTAAAAAAACCTTTTGTGACACGTTTCCATTCTATGGAGGTCAGCAGTAATCATCTAAAAAAGTAGAATCTCATTGAGGGGGTTGCTTTTTTAAAAGGTGTTAAGCTTTTGCTTTTGCTATTATTATTTTCTTTCATCTTGGGCAGAAAAAACTGTCCTGCAGTAAATAAAAAAACTGCCCCGCAGTAAAAGTTAGCCTAATTAAGTCATTAAGTATGGGCATCTGTCAATTCTTAATACTTAAATAAATTCAAACATATTTACATTACTTTTTCTTACTGACCGGGCAGTTAAAGTCGCATGTTTTTTTTTCACACTTAATTTTCCAACTTCGCCTCAAGGCTTCGGGTTCGATCCTTCCTACGTATATACCAAAACATTTTTAACCCCCCCCTCAACACAAACACCCGGGCAAGAAGTCTTCGCCCAAACCACACCCACCTCTAAACACCCGGAAAACGCCGGGTACTTCCGCTAGTGTATCAATAAACGGATAAAGTAGAATACATTTTTAATTTGGGACTGGAAGTTTTATACCCGTCCTATTTCGTGACCTATAGTTGTGCTGTATGTGTGCGAAACGCGTGCAGCAAACATCGTCAATAGGCATCATGATTAATATCTACAAGTTTTCGTTGACCAGCATAATTATTCTATAAATAAATGCAATACGTTTAGCAAATGTCAGAATTTTAGAAATATGTGACAGGGTGGAGTTATTTTACGTTTCTTAATAGGAGTTCACCAATTCTAAACACACACACATATAGATATATATATATATATATATATATATATATATATATATAACTACTTCATTTACTCTCATAAAATTATTATACGAACATATAGATGTATGCGTAAACTTAAAGTATTTACTTCAAAAGTGCTCAATACTTAGGTAGAGCTAGTTAGTAATTTATAAAATATATATGGCGATCAAGCTACACTGAATATTCGGCGTTTCATCCACTCTAGGATTCCTCAGGCTTATACGCATTATAAATTACTATATATATATATATATATATATATATATATATATATATATAATATATATAGTAATTTATAATGCGTATAAGCCTGAGGAATCCTAGAGTGGATGAAACGCCGAATATTCAGTGTAGCTTATATATATATATATATATATATATATATATATATATATATATATATATGTGTGTTATAAAATGTTACTTTTATCGAGTACTAGCAGTCCCGTCGGAGTTTGCCGGTCGTAAAATACGCATTAATATTAGATTTTAATTAATTATTTATTATTTGTTATGAACAGGTATACGTAGTTATTAGACGTGACGTTAAAGTCTTTAAAAAATGAAAGCAACTGAGATATGTGCATACGATTTTTTTTTTTATTTTTAGGATTTCACTTCTTGTAAGTTAAAAAAATATCCTTGAGCGAAGATCGAAACCGAAACTTGAAGACAAGGAATCAAATACGATGACCACTAGGCTAGCTTGACAATTTGAATAAATGGATTCAAACCTATTGATTTGATGCAAAAGGGATCCGTCGTGACAACCAATCAGGCATGCGCCTTATTGAAACAGTTGATAAACAACTTGAAATACGATGACTCCCACGTACAGACTTTGCATTTAACTACTTAGCAGTTGTTTTTTTTTATGATACCGACCTCACTTTTATAGATATATAGATTACTAGAATGCTGCCTGATGTTGCCCGGTCGTAAAACACACATCAGTATATTATTTCATACAAAAAAATGGAAACATGTGCAAGCAAGTATTATGCCTTTTATTAAACAATTAAATGAATTAAGTACGATAACTATCAGACCAGCTTGACACGGGCGGGAAAAATGTTTTCAAACTTATTAACATAAGGAATATTTCATTAAACTATTCACGCATGCGTATTCGTAAAGCAGATAACAAACAGATAAGCATTAAATGCCCCCCCCCCAATTTTTTTTTAAATTTTGATCCCTTGATAGCACTTTTCCGGAGGAACACCGATTAAAAGTTGTCCACATGTCTGAATACGCTATATATCAAATTTCAAGTATTTAGATCCAAAATACGTTGAGTATATAGGTTGGAAATGTTCGACACAGTCCACCTTTCTCACTTTCTAATTAATTGATTATTTGTACAGTTGTCCGGTTCTATGGTCTAATCTCATCATTTTTGATATGTAACTTTTTTTATTATTTTTGTTTCACTCGTGGATGTGCACTAAATTAAGAATGGACTCATTTACATAACTAATAAGAAAAGCATCCCTTATTTTTGGCATGAATCCACGCATTATTACGCACTTGTATTTTTTTTTTTAGTATCGATTGTGATGAGATTCAAATCTCAAAATTTTTGAAGGCTGTTAGTCACAACTAAAATTACCCAAGTACTTTATTATTCGTTACACCAGGATCCTTTCAAAACGGTGTTGACAGAAAAAAAGTACCGAGTTAAATAAACTACAACCAAAGGAGATTGAATGCTACAGTGGCTAAAACGTCGCGTGAACTCAAACTTACGCTTAGTACAGTACTTTAAACAATTAAAATAATTCGAATTATCAACTCTTAGCTCCAAAATCCAGGAAAGCGTTTATCAGATTTTGCATTAACACGTTTCGTCTTTACTGTTGCAATTGCGTTGACAATAGTTTTTATAATTTTATTTTCATATATTTTTGTTGGCATCGATTTCTGGAGTTCTTGAAGATGTTATGGCCATCAGTGTGTCCGGTTATGTTAGAGATGACTGAAAATAAAGGTAACGATTTAAGATGGTTGTTTAAAAAAAAGATAAAATACAAAAAAAACTTTCATACTAATAGCCATTTGTTTTATTTAATTGGATGTTTTGTGCATACTGTTAACGCAATGATGATATTGTTTCTTTCACGTTCACGAGTAAGGGAGAGGGAGTAGCGAAGTTGATTGATTGAAGGGGGGGGGAGAATTCAAAAAAGCTGGGGTCCCGGGAAACTCTGGAATGGTTTTAATGGTTCGCGTCGGAATTCAGTCTACTATTGAGAAAATTCTTTCATATTCTTCAATATCCTTTAAAAAAAAATCAATTTCGTAAAATTCCCACGAATACATTTTTTTTCATATTCTCACAGGAAATATCACTCAACAATAAAAAAAAAAAAACAGAAAAAAAACAACTTGTCTATTGCACAATATTATGACAATTCGATAACTGGAGAGGCTTCGAAAATTGAATACGAGTATTTATCACATATGTATTTCTTTTCCTTTTTTTTATTGATTTTACATTATTATTTTAATTTTTTTTTTTGGATTAAAAATGTATAAAAACAGGATAGTGTAATAAGATGATTATTAAATGATTTTCAAAAAAGACCAGCACATAAGTATTAGTATTCAAATGATCCTCTCTAGTTAGTCGTAAATTTATATGTATGTATTTTTTTTAAAGACGTAAACCTTTCAGTAGTCGACTTATTCCGTACGCTATCATTTCACATTCCCGTTACATCGCGAAACACCAACGTTGCCAGTATCAGTACTATATAATTTAACCACTAATACATTGTGATTATAAATATAATATCCTTTTAAATATCATTAATAATTACAAATGTTGCTGTCATATTTTTCTTTAATCTTTTTTTATTTATTTTTTTACGTTTCCCTTATATCTAAAAGAGTATTTTGTTACATAAATCAATAAAAAGTAATTACGTTTCCTTATTTAAATAACTGACAAGAAAATACTAATTCATATATTAAACTACCTATCACACACCGTTTTTTGTGTGCGTTTACTAAACATCAGTATAACATGACATTTCATCTAATAGACTGATATATATACACATACAAGCACACATACACAAACACACATTTATTATGTGTATATATGTGTGTGTGTTCAATTCCACAATTTTTTTAGCTTACAAGATAGATTATTCTTTGCCTCTAGGTACATGAGCGACCGGTAGGCTCAAAGGTTACACGACATGGCAGCATCAGCTCAGTATACGGGTCTTTATTCCTCTCTCCTACATGTTTTCGCATGTTAAAGGTAGAAATGTTGGCTTCATTGCCATGAAGAGGGTAATCGAACTTCATCTTTGTAAACCGTACCCCATTCCACCCCCAGAGTTATTAAGTGGCTTGAAAGTACGTAAAATAGTTTTGGTTTTGTTTTGGGTGCATGTGTAATATTCTAGTTCACTAATGAATTTGGAATTCTTTTGGTTCTGTTGGTTTTTTTCCCAGCTCAGAGGAGAGTAGAATCGGAAAAAAAAACAGAATTATTATTACCGTATAGATCTCCCTTCGCTTCTTTTTACCTTTGTTCGACTTGAAAGCATATGTCAGGTGATGGCGTGTGGAAACATCTGTAAATTTACATAAAGTATGTTTGCATCTTTACAGATAAATATGAAATACTGAATGACGCCAATAGTTTGTACGTTTATCACAGGTACAACGATTTTGAAGTAAGGTATTATGTGTCTACGAGTACAGTTAATAAAATGAAAATCTAATAAAACAGGATGTTTTTTTTACATATATTATATAATCGTGTAATAGATAATTAGTTCATGGATATATATATATATATATATATATATATATATATATATATATATATATATATAGATAAATGTATACGGAACGAGATCAGATCTCTATTCTCTCATTTAAAATTACCTCACATATAAGGTTGGTTTTCGTTTAACTTGACGAAAAATAGGGCATACTAATTTAAGCGTAGTTCAGTGTCTGCACCATGCCACTTACTGTTATGCAGTGTAAATTATATATCCATAAAATATAATAGTTTACACCATTATTAAGTTATGGCTTTATTTTTGATGACTACCATGGTGTACTGACACCGGCAGTAAAATTGTTATGTAGAGAGAATTAAATATAAATATTTGGTATACGGGTAGTAGCCTGCAAACATCAGTATCCATCGTAGTTAAGGAATACTTTGTCCTATATCTTCTGTTTAACACATATTTTATAAACTATATTCAATGTTTCTGTCACGATTTAAATGGACCACTAAGCGGTTTTACTCGAAATGGTTATATTTGCTTAAATGAAGATTGTAAAACTGAGCATTTATTTCGAGAACAATACATAGAAATCTTTAGGAATATCTGTGGAAATAATATTGCTGTAAGTAACCTGTACTTATTTTTACCTGTGTTCATTTAAAAATAAATTTGAAACGATGGTTTGATCGTTTATGGATGTGGAATTTGCAGTATTGGAATTTTCACATGCACTGATGCTTGTATTGATTCCAGGTTTATCTTAAACATATTGGCGGTCATGCATTGTGCGATATCTGAAACGTCCCATTTATCTCCTTATGAGCATTTCCGTCAGGACTGCTCAGATTTGTGATTTTACAGACACAACCGGGACGAAATTTTTATACACATAAGTTTATTGCACAACGCCGTCTTTAATTTAGAGTCACATTTAATTAATTATAGTTTCTGGTAAAAAAAAAACTAAAGCCTTAAAGTTTATATATTTTATTCCCTGTGTAGCCCACGATATAAGAATTATAAAATATAAGCCTTTGAAAATATATTGAATCCTAATTAATATACGAAAGTTCATTTGTATGTGAACTTAAATTATAGCGTAATATTTTTTTAAATACACAATATTTTAGATATGCATTATTAAGAAGTTCTATTAAGTAATTTTGTTTGGCCTTTTCGGCAAGAAATACAGTATTCTGCATACATATACATACTTATATAGATGTTTATATGATATATATATATATATATATATATATATATTCAGAAATTTAGATAAAATAAACTATCGGTATCGTCGGTTTCATACCTGCTATCAGTTAACTGTTTTGCGTCCCATTATCAAGCTCTCTTCGATCAATCTATGTATGCCATCATTGTATGAGGGATTTATATAATCTGGCATACATAGGTATAGACAAATAAATAGCTCGGCTGAAGAAAGTTTGATATTGTGATCTAGAACAGTGTCCTTATCAGGTTTGAAGCCACTGGTTGCAATGGATTATCTTATTTGAAAATAAAAAAAAACATAGAGCACTCCGCTGGATTTTCCCACCAGTGTATATATATATATATATATATATATATATATATATATATATATATATATATATATATATATATATGTATTTTGTGCCTGTATCATGACTTTTTAGTGTCAGTAGATACGAGTGGATGTGTTGACCTGTCGTTTAAAACGTAAAACAATTTAAAACAAACGTGTCGTTACGTATACAATATATATATATTGCCCAATTTATATCCAGGGATGCAGTAAACATTATTGAGTTGATTTATTAAAATATTCTTACGTAGTAAACGAACATAAACGCTTAGTTTTACAAAAAATAAAACTTAACAAAAACGACTACTTTAAAAAGGAATTAGCATATGAGTTAAATCGATGTTTACGTAGATAGTTTTCGATAGTAATTTATGGTTTAGAGATTGTTAAAGAAATGTGCAGGATAATGTTCGATTTTATGTAGATATAAATACACACATATTGTTCCATTGTAACCTTTGCATTTTGCAAAAACATCCTTACGTTGGATTGTCATTCGAGACGTATTTATAATGAAAGTAAAAAAAAAAAGGAAGGATGAATCTAAAGTGTAATTGGTTGTTTCTATGTTAATTTGTTTGTAGATAGTTATTGTTTTACTCACATCGCCGATTTAAAACAATGAAAGAAAATATGACCATACTTGCTAACAATTGCACCGGTCTCCACAGCCAGTGTGAAGATTACACTTTTCGCTTATACATGTTTTCTGTTGTATTACGGCAGTGACTTATGAAGCCTTGCTCAGTCACAAAAAGGAATACGCACAGTTGAATGATAATACTAATTGTAATAATAGGAATAATAACAACCACAAAAAATGTATTTGTTATATAAGGTCCATAGCTTTACGCATTTTCCATCTTTCCTTACAAAGTTTGTTTGTTCAGCTTGTTTTAATTTTTAAATTTAAGAATGAAAAAAAGGAGAGATTATTTTCTTTTCTTTTTTTTTTAGTTTTTAAGATTTTAGTTGAAGGTGTATATAGTGGATTATAAACGTAACCGAAACACAGGAAGGCGAAGAGTATAGAATCAAAGTAAGTAAGTTAATGTTTCTTTGTTTTTTTTCTCCTTTTTCTTCTTCCTCTTCGTACTCATGAAAAGTATTTTTCTTTCATTGACAAAAACCATGATGTGTTCCCAACTGTAATGTTAGACATTTTTTGTGTAAAAAAAAAATGTAAATTATAAAAAAAAAAAATGTAAATTAAAAAAAATGTAAATTAAAAAAAAATGTAAATAAAAAAAAACATAAGTAGGTCAGTGAAATGCCAAACAACATGGAAATAACCGAAAAGAAAAAAAGTGGCATTAGTACAGGGTATGTAAATAAAAAATAAAAAATAAAATATAACACAGCAAATACATAAAAAAGAACAACAAAAAAAATACAATTTCGTATGAAATACAAAAATTGGCATAACCTCGTTTTCAGGATCCAAGCATTTTGGAGAATTTGGGGATATTTTGGTTGCATGTACTCTGAGTCATATGTCCGTGTTTCGTTTGTAATATATGCTAATTATGTATGGAAAAGGGCGGGCTCTGGCCATTAAATGGCTACAATCTGGACAGGATTTTTGTAAAAATAAAAAAGAAAAAACAGACGGGATATGTGCAATGTAATAAGCAGAAAACAGAATATACATAATTCAAATTAGGAGATTGGAAACAAAAGAATCAGTCGACGAATAAGTATATATATGTACAAGTGCGTGTGTGTATTTATACACTTAAATGTGTCTGTACGTATACATATATATGCATACATAAATCTATGTATACAAGTGCGTATGTATATAATTACATACACACACACACGTATATATAAATGTCTATGGGTGTGTATACATTTACGTACACGTGTATATATATATAATTATACTCTACTGAATAAGTGCCTCAATTTGTCATCAGAAATATATATATATATATATGTATATATATATATGTATATATATCAGATAGAAAAAAGCGCGAAATAAAATTCGTAACAAATCCAATCAATGAAATATATGCATATACTCATTCATATATGTATATATTTGTACACAAAGCCAATGAAAGTTGTTCAATGTTTTACAGTTGTAAACAGAAACAAAAAAAAAAACAAATAAAAATCATCCAGAAAATAATGAAAATAGTAAACAAACATATTAATGATAATAATAATAAAAAATAATAATAAAGTAACAATAATTGGGCAATATGCGAAGAAGATAACACCAACGATAGCCGAGATATTGTCATGCACGCATGTACAGTGATAGTGATGAACAATCAAGCGTACCAAATAATAAATCAATCGAATCCGTCGGACAAAAATAAACGTTTTCTTAAGTAATTCATGCAGAACTGTGAGAAAATTGGAAATGAAAGAGAAGTGATCGCTGCAAATATGCAGTAGAAAACGAAACGTAGAAACTGAAGGATACTTATGTTTTGCTAAAGCAAATATTGAGAAAAACAGATCCCGTTTAAATTTGCTTACGTTTCGAGAGGAGTAAGCATGAAAACAATATATAAAATAAGCTAACCTGAAAATATATATATATATACCAATAACACCAGTATTCATTTGCTCCAAGTAAAGCAATGTAATAATCTTTAATCCTTATATATATATATATATATATATATATATATATATATATATATATATATATATATATATATATATTTACTTTAAGGGTTATTGCTAAATACGTATAGACGTTATAAGGCAGTATACAACGAGGATAGAATTGCGACGTGAAAGCGAGAAGAAAAAAAATTCTGCAATATTTTTTATTTATTTTTTTTTAATTAATATTGAATGATTTCTCTTTATTATTGAAACTTTATAAAAATTGGATCTATTAGGAATAAGTTTTTAGGGGGGCTAAATATCAGACCGACAGTCAATTATTTAATGAAAATGTATGTGCAGTTTCTACTGCGACACACCTATTATATTGGAAATAGGCAGCATATAATACATTCAATAATTGTCCATCTGTTTTGTCGGTTTACATTTTTCCACATTGTGTACGTCTTATATATATATATATATATATATATATATATATATATATATATATATATATATATATATATATGATATGTGTATTACACGTGAAGCGGTTGTGGATAATAATTATAGACGTATCCAATCAGTACAAAGAAAATAATGCAATACTTATGATTATTATACCTAACATATTTAGTTCGTGTTTTTATAAATAGTAATCACACAGTCCATCATCAAATGTTTTACTTTTTAAGAAGGGCCTGTGGCGTTCCCTGTAGTGTGAGTTACAAAAAGTGTCCCTGCTTGGCCATTTGGCCGAGATCAAAGGGTAGGATCTGTTCCGGCAGATACTGCAAGCAAAGACCAGATGTGGGGGCAACCCCACATAGCTGACCTTTAACCAGCTCCCATTTCCCACCTCTCGGGAGCTTGTCCCCTTTTTCCCTTCCCCCTCCCTTTACTCCTCACATTAAAAATTGGCCTTGTGCCTAATTTGCTCGGTGGGGGAGCAAATAAATACAATCTGTTCGTCAGATGCTGCACTTCCATTTCTTGTTCTCTTTCGGTGGAGGAGAAATCCTTCCCGACTGAGACAATTTTTATTTTTGTACCTTTTCTCCACGTTAAAAAAACGACCCTGGTGTCTAACTCTGTCCCGTGGGGAGGCATTGTAAATAGGTACAACAAGTGTCCCTAGATTCCCAGTTCTACCCACCTCTTCCGATAACCTTTGCATATTGATTTACATTATCAAAATACCCGTTTACCATAGCCTTTTTTTAGGGGATCGACCAATGTTATCCATGTGCAATAACCTTCCACAAGGTCGCAGTTCTCTTAAAACTATTTATTTTCTGATCAATAATATAAGACTTTTCCTAAATAAAACATTTCTACACTTCTAACAATTGTGTTATGCGACGTCTGGTTTTCATTATGACTAAATATTAAGATGTCTAGACTCTCGAGTCAGAACAGACATTGCATAACCATTAAATCCCTCAATTGTGAACGAGGAAAGATACCTGAAGTATGCTGTTAGTTATCTAAACAAAAGAAAACGGTAATATTTACACTTATCTTTTTTTTCAGAAATTTTAATATATATGCCAGGCTTGAGATATTCAAAAGTAGAAAATAATGAACTCAAGGAGGTTCGTTTATTATATATATATATATATATATATATATATATATATATATATATATATATATATATATAAAGTGTACGTGTGTGTACATTTCATTACGAAAAACTTTGTCAATTTTATGTCTGACTCGAGATTTGGTATACAGGGTACTGAGATTTGGTAAAATCTTTGTGATTTGTTTTCGGGCAGAAATTTGACTTTTAAGAGATCAAGTTGAATGATTTGACCTTTTAGAACTCTACCAAACCTCTCCAAAAATGTTGTGTCTAAACACTTGAAATTTTAGATATGTTCTGGGGACATCGATCTAACTTAATAACTTGATTTGATCCCGAAACAATTAAGGGGTCAAAGTTACAAAAAAATTAACCTATTTTGTTTTTGCTCAACATACACCTCTAAAACCTTGGCAACGCCGGGCTAAAATGCTATATATATATATATATATATATATATATATATATATATATATATATATATATATATATATGTATATATATGTGTATATTAAAAGGTTAACAGTTGCATTTGATTGCCGCAAAATATTTATTTTTTCTTTAGCGTCAGATGTCTCAGGGTCGCCTGATGAAGTCTCATTGACTGACACAGATGGTTGTTTGTAGCGATCAAATGTAAATGCTTACTGCTAATAAGTAATACATATATAAACACAAATTCGTGTGGCCACGTATTTTATTTTCAGATAAAACTATAACTATTTGAAGAATGCAAAGTTAAATTGTTCAACGAAAAAACTAATTAATTAATTTATTGCAACGGGCGTTTAGTTGTAATTTCTGCTAAATTCCCCCATTGTCATGTAGATTAAGACAATGTAATATTTCCTGCAGCTAATTAACAAGTATGTAGTAGACGTTGATCTAACATTACTTGTTATATAATCGGAGAATGGAAATAATATAATAATCTGAGTAAGTAAACGTAAGTCATTATTGCTATATAGCAAATAATGCCAATGGTTATCGAAACAGGTGACGGTTACTAGAAATGTATGGATACTTACTGTGACTTAATCTTTCTTAATATGCGATTATTACTACCGTCAATATCTGAAGTGAGTTGATATTAATAAGAATAAAACTCTGAACTCATTCTTCATCAGTCAATTATGATAATCACAAGCCATTGTAAAGTATAAGAAACATGATTAGCTGCTGTAAGATTATCAAATTTTGTGTTTAATACAAAGTAATGATAGAGTATATGAGTAAACTTATCACCACTCAGATCCCATGAATGTGAACACAATTTTTCGAACTATAATTAACTTTTTAACACGTCTACAATTTATATTATATATTTAACATGTATTATATTATATATTTAACATGTCTGTAATCTCCTATTAAGGAAGCCATGCATAAATACTGGTGAACTTTAATATTGGTATATTGCAACGAGTTCTCAATTACTATTTGTCGATTAAACCTGGAAATTAGACAAAGAAAATCAAACGAATAGCGTTAAACAAACTTTGGCATTTTATTAGTTCTTATTTACCTAGCTCGTAGCTTTATTCAGCTAAAAATGTCGGTGCTAAATTGCAGCAAACGAAATATAAAAAAGTAGATGAACATATTTATAAAGGTCCATGTATACATTTAAAAAAAAAAAAGAAAATATTTAGGAGTTAACAAAAAAAAAAAAACGAAGGTTCGTTTTATTGGTTGCACACTATTTGATGTGTGTGTGTTTTTTTTTTAATCCGAGGTTGAACCATCACGTTTCAGTCAAACACGTTTAAGTAGTTGTAGTTTCAGGTCATTGTTTATCCATACCTGTTTATGTAAATAAGGTTACGAACAGTGTGCTCATTAGAATATGACTCAAAATAATACGATAGATATGTAGGTACGTAGATAGACAGACAGAAAGATAGATAGATAGAATGATAGATTATTAGATAGATAGATAGATAGAATGATAGATACGACAATTATACCAGAGACGTTAATTGTAATGTTGCTCGATGTACCAATGTTGCATTCCATATAATTTCCTTATTCGAAATCGACCTCCAAGAGAAGCAAGGTGCCCAGAGGGAGCAAACAATTTCCCTACTGAAGGCAACGTGCGCCTGAACATCGATGAATAAGGATTAATGGATGCGTATTCATACAGGCTGTTAGTGTTTCTTCAAGTGGAATTGCACATTCACTTCCTCGTAAAAAAGAGTCATCACGTTTTATCAGGTTTGCATATGCAAACAACGTAGTATTGGTTATCTAAATAATTATATATATATATATATATATATATATATATATATATACTCGGGTGTTTTTAATTCAAAAGTTATGGACTAGTAAATTCAACGAGGTTGTTAGATAGTGCTCAA